>NW_027497145.1:0-132943 GCF_021521415.1 Bidens hawaiensis | reverse complement strand
AATCCAACCAACCTCCTCTCTCTTTCCCGCCAGCCACCGGCTTCACGTACTCACACAATCAGACGCTGAATGTTCCTCGATGCCCAACCACGTTGCAGTGGTCATGGATGGAAACAGGAGATGGGCTCGGGCCCGGGGATTAATGCCTGAAGGGGTTTACTTGTCCGGTGCACGATCTTTGAAGTTGTTTGTGGAGTTGTGTTGCAAGTGGGGAATCCGGGTTGTCACAGTCTTCGCATTCTCATCTGACAACTGGTTAAGACCCGAAGTATATATGTTAATTTACTATATCTTAATTTAATTTTATTATTCTGGTATGTGATTGATTGTTTTGTTGTAGGCTGAAGTTGATTTCTTAATGGGGCTGCTTGAAAGTTCTTAAAAAGATGAAATCGCCTATATGTTGAGGTAATCTCATTGACTACTATAAGTCTATAACACATATATATGTGGCAATCATATGTTTAATTATATAGGGAGGATATTAAACTTTCTGTCATTGGTGACTCGTCTAAGCTTCCAAAATCCTTAAAAGAATTCATTACATATGCTAAACATACGACGGAGAATAATTCACGACTCAATCTTGTTATAGCAATTAACTATAGTGGAAAGTACGATATCGTCCAAGCTTGTCAAAGCATTGCTCAAAAAGTGAAAGATGGTCTCATGGATCCGCAGGAAGTCAACGAGTTTATGATTGAAAATGAACTTGTTACGCAGTCTCACCCACCCCCTGATCTTCTTATTCGGACGAGCGGGGAGATTAGACTGAGTAACTTCTTTTTATGGCAAGTGGCATACACTGAATTATTTTTCACTCAATCTCTTTGGCCGGATTTTGGAGAAGATCAACTTTTACAAGCTGTCAAGGCTTTTCAACAGAGACAGAGACGATACGGTGGATGACACTTTTCAAAGAATTATATTTTTGACTTTTGAGCTCACATTCTGATTGTATACTTTCATTAGCCAACAAAACAAAAATCAAATTTGCAATTGAACCAACTATATATGAGAGGAAGGGTTCATATAACATTTTACAGGTTTGCATTGTCTTTTATAAGCGCTTCACAACAATTTAACGAGTTTTCAAGTTGAAGTTAAAATGAACGTGAAACAGAATTTGAAATGAGAGATTTGGTAACAAGTTGTCTCATATGTAGGAGAAGGAATCTTGAGTAGGGATGAGCAAATTCGCTACCAGTACCAATTGGTAATATTTCGGTACTAGTACCGGTACCATGAATTTGCGATTTTCAAGATTGGTATTTTCGGTACCAGTACCGAGCTCATTCTTAATCTTGAGGGGGTTATAATTTCTTTTAGCACGATTAGAGGGTTTATAGACATACGGATTTAAATAGATTGGTAATCTTTCACAAGCTTAATATTTTTATTTATTATTTATTATTTTTTGAAGATTGTCCATTTATAAAAATTTTGTTTAGTTTTATGAAAGATATCAGGAAATGTCTTTGGTGATAATGTGATATAAAATCTATATTAATTTTTTATAAATATTTAATTGATTTTATAAAACTTTTTTACTCGATACCATAAATTTATCATATGTGTTATTTGTGTTGTTTGGATTGTTATGTTCGTTGTATGACACGTATGACTTGTTGTATTAAACTTTATGGGTAGCTTGAATATTGGACAACTTGTATGTGCCATATGGATGATAACTATACAAACTTTATAACATGTTATAAATATTTTTATGATCATCAAAATAGTATTTATATTTCCCAAATAGTATTGGCCTAGAGACAAAGGGTTATTCAAAACTTCAAATATTATTCACGGGAGAATAAGGGTTAAAAGATTGATGATGTTATCACGAAGAGCATGGAGGAAAATCACTTCAATCAACATGACTATAATAGCTATGTGTAGTAGAAGGGTTATAAAATGAGGGGATTTTTGACACGTGACCAGGGTGTGATATGTAGCCCAGGGGGCGGTGTTGTCGCCCACAAAGCGTCCCACTTTCCAATTCTTGATTGTCACGTCAGCTTGTCCATCACATTAGGGATGAGCAAATTCAGTACCGGTACCAAAATCGGTTCCGAACTTTTGAGTTTCAGTATCGGTACGGTACTGGTGTTTTTGGAATTTTGCCTCAAATACGAGTAACGTCCCGGTACCGAACCGAATATTTCGGTACCGGTACCAAGAATTTATGATTTCCGGGATTGGAATTTTCGGTACCAATCTCATCCCTATATCACACAACTCAGCGAAAAATATGTCCCCCCCCCCCACACTTATCGCATGGGGCGGTGTTCTCGCCCAAAATCGTCCCTTGTCGCCCATATTTGCCGCTCACTACACTTGGCCTAAGTGATATAGGTTTGCATTATAGGGTTTAAAACACCAAAAACCTCGGGACCACGTAGAGTGACTTAACGACACAAATAAACATTCACACAACTCAGAGACCATTCTTGTTGTCTGTCTACAAAATAATGCTCTAAATGTTTAAATTTTAAGGGAGAACTATGGTTTTCGTTCGTGTGGTTAGATTAAATCTATGGTTAATCCAAGAGTTTAGATTTATGATTTTCGTTCAACAGTTTTGTTTTCACTTTCCCTAATTCTCACAAATAAACCCAAGCCCTAATTCCCAAATCTCATTTTAATCTTTGTTGTTCTTTCCTTTGTCTTCCACAAACCTTACACGAACAAATGAAGATTATGATTCATCTTTGATGGTTTTGATCACCAATCGAACACTTGGATGGATACAATTGACAACCGATATCGAGCTCTTGGTCAAATTCAAATGAAATTCGTGAATCACATCATCGATATTTGTATTTGTCTAAATGCTCAGTTGGTGATCGAAGCCACCAGGGGTGAATCATAATTCTTATTTGTTCGTGTAAGGTTTGTGAAAGATGAAGGAAAAATCGGTGAAGATGAAAACAAGATTTAGGAATTAGGGCTTGGGTTTATTTGGGATGAAAAAGGAGAAATTTTCCTTACACTTGAGGGGTACACTGATAGATTTTAACAATAAGAGTTAAATGGTTAGTGGGTTCGGGTTTAATTGCAAATGAATACAAAATTATTTGGTTCGGGTTTAATTGCAAATGAATACAAAATTATTGGACGAAAACCATAAATTTGAAATTATAAAATTATAATCACAGATTTTGTCAGATCATAAAAACGAAAACTGTAGTTCTCTCAATTTTTAAAATCGGGGTGTTAAAACAACAATATGATCGAGGCATTGAGCAAACCCACGGACTTCTGTTTAATCAAGATGACAATGTTTAAGATAAATGCCCAAAAGTTTGAGTTTGTATTTTGTAGGTTTTTTTTTAGTTTACTATGCTCTAATCCACAAAGAATGCACATCATGATAACAAGATATTCATGGTAACGCCAACGATTCGTCACCTTAAGTTTAAAGGGTCCTACGTGAGATATATATATTCTTCCCAATCCATGTCGACCACATGAGACCAATAGATAAGGGTTAGATAAGGCATGATGACTCTCACCCGTCAGATGAATTCACTCCCATCATCCAACGATCATCAACTCCTCACAAAGATAACCCCTCCAACATTATACAAGTAACACCACCTAAATTCATACACCAAACCTTACCTAACCATAGCCCTTAGCCCATAGCCATGGCATCCGCCACCGCTGCTGCCACCGCATCATCCTTCATTGGAACACGTCTTCCAGAGTTGCATGGCAACTCTGGTGGACGGGTCACTGCCAAATTTGGGTTCGGGAAGAAGCCCGCACCACCTAAAAAGGTTTCCAAGTCTGTCATATCAGACAGGCCGTTATGGTACCCTGGTGCAAAAGCGCCAGAGTATCTAGACGGAAGCCTAGTTGGGGACTACGGGTTTGACCCATTTGGTCTGGGCAAACCTGCTGAGTACCTACAATTTGATTTGGACTCGTTGGATCAGAATTTGGCTAAGAACGAGGCTGGAGACGTGATTGGGACTCGGTTCGAGAGTGGAGACGTGAAGTCGACTCCGTTCCAACCGTACACGGAGGTGTTTGGGCTCCAGAGGTTTAGGGAGTGTGAGCTGATCCACGGAAGATGGGCTATGTTGGCAACCCTTGGTGCACTTACTGTTGAATCCGTCACTGGTGTTACATGGCAAGATGCTGGAAAGGTACGTACGTATTATGTTGAAACCTATATATATATATATATATATATATATATATATATATATATATATATATATATATATCTTTAATTAACATCATATCTTGTCTTATTCCAATTAATTTAGAGTAACTAATTATGGGAACATACAATTTGTAGTAAATCGTATATAAGTATAGGGTGAGGTTAAAATAAAAAGTAGAGTCTGTCTATAAAGTGTAAGAAGTAATCTGGTGCGTTAGCTATGTTGATCTGATGGTAGATATGGAAAGTGTTTATTATGCGGTGTGTTTTATTTAGCTGTGGTGTGTTTATTGTGCGGTGTGTTTTATTAGATATAGTGGTGAAAACACACTTTCTACACTTTTTATGAAAAATCTACTTCTTATTATAACATTGCTCTATAAGTATATTATAGACACATGGACATTACATGCTACCTCCGAATAGAGATGGCCAAAAAAACCGGTTGGGGAACCGGTTTACCGGTTTAAACCGGAAACCGGTTTTTACGAAAACCGGTTTTTTAAAAACCGGTTTGACCGGTTTAGAAACCGCCGGTTCGTATATCGGTTACAAGTTCTAGAGAAAAAACCGGTTACTGAACCGGTTATGGAAAAAACCGGTTAATTTTAAAACCGGTTATTATGAAAAAAACCGGTTATTTTAAAAAAACCGGTTATTAACCGGTGCTAACCGGTTTCTAAACCGGTCCTAACCGGTTAGACCGGTCCGAGTTTTGCACCAAAAAAACAGGTTAATAAACTGGTCCGGTTATTTAAAAACCGGTTTTTTTCCAGGCCAAGAAAAACCGGTCCGGTTATTAACCGAACCGGTTTTTTTAAAAAAACCGATTTGTGCACCTCTACCTCCGAATGTGGGACTTGATAGGATTTGCAGACTCCTTATTTTTATCCATGGGGGTCGTTTTTTTTTAATTTTCGTTGTCTCTTAGGCTATACGTAGTGAAGGGGCTACAAAATGAGGCGTTTTGCGTCATGTGGCGCCCAGTCAGCAAAGGGTGAGTTTTTGTTTTTGGGGTGTAATGGTGAAGGAGGCTACAAATTTGCCACGTCACCATATATATATATACATATATACATATATATATATATGTGTGTGTGTATATATATACATATATATACATATATACATATATATATATATGTGTGTATATATATATAGAGGTAAGGATCCTAAGAGAACCCTTTGCAAATTGAGAACTTTGAGAATCATTTTGGACCACTAAAAACACCTTTAAAAAAATTATAAAACAAAAAATAATTAAAATTTTAAAAAAGTAAAAAAACCAAAATTCTTATATTTCATTTCGGTTTCATTAAAAAAATTAAAAAAAATAAAAAAAACGTAGTATTATACACATATGTATAATTTTATATAATCTTTAGTTACGTAATATACATATATGTACAGTATCATTTATCTTAAATTATACACATGTGTATAAAAAACATGTAAATGTATATATATGTATATATTATACATATGTGTATATAATTTAGCTAAACCGAGTGTTTTTTTTATGAAACCCGGATGATAAAATATGAATTTTGATTTTTTACTTTTTTGATTTTTTTATTTTATGATTTTTTTGGGGTTTTTTGTGGGTTAAAATGGTTCTCATAGTTCTCAATTTCAAAAGAGTTCTCTCATGATCCTGATCCTATATATATATATATATATATATATCACACACAACATATATACATATACATATATATACACACACAACATGTAATATAATAATAATATTATTTTCTTCTCCCCGGCGACAAACTTTCCTCGCCACCGCCCCATTTCGCCCGGATATCACCCAGGGGCGGTGTTCCTCCTCTTTCTCACCCCAAATCGTCCCATATCTCACCCCATTACACTTGACCTTAGACGTTGGTTCAAGACGAGTCGGGTTACATAAATAATGACCATGTTAAAAGGTAGTAAGATTAAGGTTTTGAAGTAATTAATTATCATGACCATATTAAAAGGTAATAACCATTCAAACATAATTGAAAGAATAATAGAAATATATAATCGAAACTGATTTCTTTTTTTTTGCTTTTCGTTTTGTTCTTTAGAAGCAACATGTGTAACTCTGCTTTAAGTAAGTTAAATTGACTTACTCAACTAATTTAAGACCCAATTTTTTTTAAAAAAAATTTAAGACCCGATTCTTTTTTAAATTGACACCTCGATAGGCCCAATTTTTTTTAAAAAATTATATATATTTTTTGAAAAAAAAATATGTATTCTTAATGATTAAATTGACTTACTCAACTAATTTAAGACCCAATTCTTTTTTTGTCTTCGGCCCAAAGATTTTTCACCATTCTTGGAGACAACCCTGGTAAACGCTCACTATATAGGATGTCGGGTCAGGTCAGTCAACCACCTAGCCCTGGCGTTTGCACATATATAATGTATACTAAGGCATGTTGTTTCAGGTGGAACTAATTGACGGGTCATCTTACTTGGGTCAACCATTGCCATTCTCCATTACCACTTTGATATGGATTGAGGTTTTGGTTATCGGGTACATTGAGTTCCAAAGGAATGCCGAGCTTGATCCCGAGAAAAGAATCTACCCGGGTGGTCCATTCGACCCGTTAAACTTGGCAGCAGACCCCGAAAAGAAAGAGGTGCTCCAACTAGCAGAAATCAAACACGCCCGTCTTGCAATGGTAGGGTTTCTTGGTTTCGCGGTCCAAGCTGCGGCCACGGGCAAGGGTCCTCTCAACAATTGGGTTACCCATTTGAGTGACCCACTTCACACCACCATTCTTGATACCTTCGGCTTCTTTTCTTAATTTGTTTTGTCTCCCTATATTATATAAGTACGTGGATGTAAAGATTGTAACATTTGACCGTTGGTTGCACTTGATCAAGATTAATTAATTATGTGCAAATAAAGTTTATGTTATATGAGTCCCATGATCGTGTGCTGTGTCAAATGCTATGCGCTCGTATGTCAAATGTTAAGGCCATGTAATGTTCATTAGGACATGCATGATCTCTATTTATGACTCACTACAACCTGAGGGATCATGTTGAGCATTTCTTAAGTTGTATTAGGTCTAAAAGGGTTAGATCGGTTTGTAGTTGGACATACTAAATGATACTGGAGTTGATCTAATATGTATCAGTATAGCGACAATACATGTCGTCAAGATAGCCAAGCTAAGGCAACAACATGTAGCCGGCATAGGCTCCGTCATATTACTGGATTTGGGCCAACATATACCGAAGACATGTCCATTTGGTGTGGATGCGACTACTACTTACGGGATTGATCAAGGTGAGAAACACCTATCCATTTGGTGTGGATCCTGTACGGCATGGCACCCGCAGGCCGCAGTGAATTACCGTTTCTCAACTCATTGAAGATGAAAATGTCAATCTTACTGGGAGTAGCTCAGATGAATCTTGGAATCAATATGAGCTATTATAATGCTATGTTTTTTTTCGAAATGACATAGACATCTTGTAAGTTACATGTTAATAATAATAATAACAAAAATTTTTTTGTTCTTGTTCATTGGTGGAATCAAGTTAAGTATAATGAATATGCATTAACTTTAGGTACCAATTCATCCCACAAATGATATTTCTCAACTCTTTGTTTGGCTACCTTTCAGTACTCATCATTGAGAAATGGTACACCGGTTCTAAAGGTGATCTATACCATATAATGATATACATGTTCCTTAGTCCCATGGATGATTTAGAAGATAATCAGCTATTTATGGGCCACAAATATCTTCAGGTTTCTTTTACTCACATTATCTGTTTTGTTTTCATTACTTGAAAAGTTTAAACATAATCATAACCGTTTACTTTCGTGTTAGTTAATGCTGCTATTTCTGGCACTTATCGCTGTACCATGGATGCTGATTCCGAAGCCGTTTCTTTTGAAGAGGCAACATGAAGAAAGTGCCCACAAAACTTATCTTGTGTTTTCTAATTATTACTTATGTTTTGTTATCAGAGACACCGAGGGGAAGCCTATCAACCACTTGGCACTCATGACGACTGTCTTGAACCAACAGGCGGGTCACATGGCGGACATGAGGAATTTGAGTTTGACGAAGTCCTGGTGCATCAACTGATTACATTTGACATTAAATCGAGTCCGTTTGGAAAATAGTAATCATCAAACAAAACTACATAGGACAACATCTAGATCTCGATATATGTTAGTTTTACTTCATATGTTTTTATTGCAAAGAAACAAAGCATTCGATGGAAATCAATGTTTTCCTTGATATTAGTTTTCCAAATTGTTTGACTTAAAATACCTCAAACAAAACTACATAGGACAACATCTAGATCTCGATAACAATAATTTGAAAGAAGTGAGATCCTTCAAAACCTACTATTGTACCGAAGGACCAACACGATCAACATGAACCCTGAAACAATAACTTGTTCGTTTAATTTTAACCGAACAAACGATTGAACACTAATAACTAAACCAACAAGGTTTTCTTCTCTGTGTTCGTTTGTTAAGAAAATGAGCATGTCTATGTCCGTTTATGTTCATTTGTTAACAATACAAACGAATGGTTCACGAACGGACATACCTGAGCTAAAACAAGTTAAAAGTAATGCAAAAAATAATATGTTACACAACGCATAGTGGTAACTAAGCACATTGGGGGGGGGGAGGTTGCAACACGTGGCGTCCATGTCAGCAATGACTAGTTTTGCAAGAAGTGAAGTAGTGGTAAAAAGCCTCAAAACCCGCTTGCAATCATTACCATACATTCCTTCTCTCTCACATCTCGTTGTATATTCAACGAACACCTCCAAAACGAGGGGCTCGTTTTGCCCCAAAACGTGCCTCACAACGGAGGCCACTACGGCTGGTCTTAGGCAAAAAATTTTATTAAAACTAGACTAATTTGTAATGAGTTAAAGAAAAAATTAAATGAAAATATTAATAAACATAAGCTAATGAACTTAAACACATGTAAACTAACGAACATAAATGAGTAAATGGGATATGTGTGTTAATGTTTTGTGTTCATGAGTTTGATTCCCTATTAATAAAGTAGAAATTTGTGATTTAGTTCTGTTACATTTTAATTTCTGTTCTTATTAATAAACAAGTTAATATTTCTGAAGTAAATTTCAAAATTTAAAATAATAAAATAAAATAAGAAACCCATGGATGTTATTTTAATTAACACGCACAAAGGTGGATTTGAATTGACACATAACCATCCTCCTATGATGAACATAAAAAAGCTAGAAAGATTTGGTGATGGTTTCGATCTCGTGTGACAATAACTTTAGTTTTTATTATTCCACGACCATATAATATATATGTTACATTTACTTTTACTCACCAAAAAGAAACAGGATCACAAGTCAAAAAGAAAAATATTATAAGCCACCGGCCGGTCCCTTTCATCCTACTGTGCGACAATTTTTATTTCAAATTACAGGCCTAAATTTCAAGATTAGTGGTTGACTTACTATTCATGTGTCATTTATAATCATTTAAAATTGTGAGTATACTTTTATCTCAACTTTTAATTTGCTTATGCAAGCTTTAAACTTAACAAGTAAACGTTAGGATTTAAATATGCCTTTATTTAAAATATCGTAAAAGAAATATATTGTCATCTTTACATCCACTTAGAAATATAATTTGTTCATATTAGACAAAATAAACATTTTCATTATAATAATTTGTATGACTAAACTAAAACTTAACTCAAAACTAGTTGACATCCTTTATACATTTTGGCAAGAGAATAAATAAATTTATAAGTAATAGTGCAATTTGATGGCCAGTAAGGATGAAATTCGATACAAATAAAATTAACATACTAAACATATAAATAGCTAGAGTAAAATAGTATAATAATATCTAATTCAAAAATTATAGTGTATCAATAATTACTCTTACCTATTTGTGCAATTTTCATGATATAAGTAAATTGTATTTAATCAAACACTAATAATATAAATGTTCATCCATTTTTTTAAATATCAACATGACATCACATATTGTATAATTGGGTTGAGTTATAATAAGAAGATTAGTTTTCCTATAAATGATAGGAAATAATCTTGTCCATTCATTTTAAAATTGAATGGTTGAGATTAGATTAGAGAGATCATCAAGTGTAAAACAAGGATAAATGCATAATAGGGATATCACATTTGTTGACTTTCTCTCTCCACATGCAAGGCACATGTTAAATACCCCCATCATTTTAAAACGCTTATAACTTTTTTATACGACATTTTTTTTTCAAAACAATTTCACCATAATAACGAGTGTTTTTTATCTTTTATATGAGTACCATATTGCTATATAAAAATAAAAAAAAATTGTGGGTTTTTTACAAAGTGTGTTTTATCAAAATTGTGTTTTACAAAATTGTGTTATACAAGTGTGTTTTATTTTTTCATAGTGTAATTTAATTGTGTTTTTCATTGTGTTTTTATTTTCATAGTGTTTATTCCATTGTGTTTTTTACATTGTGTCTTTTTTATTGTGTTTTTCATAGTGTTTTATTTTCCGACGAAATTTCCGAAGACTTTTCCGACAAGGTGGTGGCGGTGGGTGGCGGTGGGCGGTGATGGTTGTAGGAGATAAGTTAAAATTTAAGTGGGTTTTAATTAAGTGGGATTTTGAAATTAAATTAAGTGGGTTTTCAATATTAAGATATTAGACAAAAATACCCTCTTTCCTAGCCTTCTTAGGATAATCAAACTTCATATTTGATCTTTTCTTTTGTATAATTTAGTTTGGTTTTGCTTTCCCTCATTGTCAACTTGCCTTTCCAATAAGAAACCATTGGTGATTTGTTTACATCAATTATTTCATCATTTAATATAATTTTGTCTCATCATATCTCCTAGCTAGCTCTTCCGATATCCAACCTGTGCACTTATTAATTCATCTTTCTTTTTTTATTGATTTTGTTGGAGAACAGATGTGGGTTAATTAAATAAATATCAGAATTGGAGCAATTGGTATTGGTTGTTTTGGTGCTTTTGATTCATGTAAAGCAAAGACTACAAGTACTCAAGCCGCAGATGGTAAGGTGTTTCACATTTTATTTTACATAAATAATTACACTCAAATTCACCATCTTTTGTTTAATTTGTTGGTTAGAAATCGCTACGAACAACGTTAAACAATTCTCGTATAATTCATTAAGATCAGCCACCAGAAACTTTCATCCTGAAAATAAGATCGGTGGAGGCGGCTTTGGAGTTGTCTACAAGGGGGTTCTAAGAAACCAGACTGAAGTCGCCGTCAAGTCTCTTTCTGCTGAATCGAAACAAGGGACGGTTGAATTCCTAGCTGAAATTAATATGATCTCCACGATTAAGCATCCTAACCTCGTCCAGCTTGTTGGTTGTTGTGTCGAGTATGGTAACAGGATTTTGGTATACGAGTACCTCAACAACAACAGCCTTGCTACTGCCATACTCGGTATATATAGTTATACGCTTATGCTATGAGTGGGATTATACTAATTACGTTTGTTTATATATGTCAAGAATATATATTATCAAACAAAATGTTTATATGAAATAAGTGTAAAGTTATTTAAATATTGTAGGTTCACGTGGCAAACAAGTAGAGCTAGATTGGGGTAAAAGAGCTAGTATATGCCGAGGCACAGCTTCCGGTCTTGTATTTCTTCACGAAGAAGGCGTTGTGCATCGGGATATAAAGGCGAGTAATGTGCTTCTTGATGGAAACTTTGATTCCAAAATAGGTGATTTTGGGCTTGCAAGACTTTTCCCGGATAATGTCACTCATGTTAGCACTAGAGTAGCTGGAACTGTGTACGAAACATTCATTTATCTCGATCACCATATATTTTCATATAAATTTGCGCTGATATGATATTATATGATATGATAGGGGATACTTGGCTCCAGAGTATGCATTGTTAGGACAACTTACAAAGAAAGTGGACGTATATAGTTTTGGGGTACTTATGTTGGAAATTATAAGTTGTAGAAGTAGCAGTAAAGCGGCCTTCGGGGAGGATCTCTTGGGTCTTGTTTAATATGTATGATTTTTTACTATCATCAAAATATAGTTTTACTGACTGTTTATTTTTCAATTATCAAGCTAATGTTAAAAAAACGAATACTTGTGCTTTTCATTAAAAGTTTGCGACATGACTTGACAACACGGTCTATATTAATTTGTAGGCTTGGAAGCTAAAAGACGAAGAAAGACTTCTTGATATTGTTGACCCTGACCTAACAGATTATCCGGGTGAAGAGGTAATGCGGTTCATTATAATTGCATTATTTTGTACACAAGCGGTTTCAAGCCAAAGACCCTCAATGAGCCAAGTACTTGAGATGCTCTCAAAAACAGTCAAACTTAACATAAGATTGTTAACCGAACCAGGGATATACCAACCACGTCGTTCCTCCTCTAGCTGGAGTAAGTCGCTAGACGCAACAAACTCCCGAGGCAAACAGTCAGTGAATCCTTTTGTAACTAGTTCTCCACAAGTTAGTAACTCTTATAGCGTATCACAAATGTTTCCTAGATGATTTATACCGGCTTAAAAGAAATCGACTCTATGAATGGTTTCTTGGTACAAGGTAACTGTACTCATCAATGTTTTCAAGGGTGTCTGTAAGGTTGTGACATCATTTTAGATTAATTTTATTTTTCTTTTGGCCCATTCATATAATGTGTGAATAAAAAAAGGAAGAGGTGGGAGTCGGGATAGATGTATATTATTTAATGAAAGATCGGTTGTATGTGTGACGTATGATTGACATATACATAATGAATTGACATACCCATGAGGACTTTAAATTGGTTTCAAAAGTTAGCTAAAAATTTTTTAGAAATAGGATATATTAAAGATGTGCAATGGTTTATAGGAGAGAGAAATTTTTTTTGGGTTTTTAGGTGTTTCGTCATTTCAAATGGCGGAGCCGACCATGGTAGCATAACCTGTCAGGAGCTGTCTGGTGACCTAGCTCTTTTTTTGGTGTTCCGCCATTTGAAATGGCGGAAGTGTAAAATAAACCGTGTGTTCCGCCATTTGAAATGACGGAGCACAATTTTCATCCATTATAGGCTGCCCCTATTCATTTTTCTCACTTCCGCCATTTGAAATGACCGAAGTGAATAGTGTAAATCCTGACATATCTGACAAGGTGGTGTTGACCAACACTATTCACTTCCGCCATTTCAAATGGAGGATGTGAACAATAACCGACAACCCTATGCATGACACATGACATGAGCTCTGGCAACTTTCTATCACACTATTCACTTCCGTCATTTAAAATGGCAGAAGTGAACAGTGACTTATTTTTTCTGCATGATTTTTTACCACACATTTAACTTACCCCTCACTATTCATTTCCGCCATTTCAAATGGCGTAAGTGAACAGTAGAATATTTTAAATAGGTATTTTCTCTATTAATTTGTTTATTAAACAACCATACATTTTAAATACATATAAATATTTTTTTGAAAATGATAAATCGGCTTAAATACATTTATATATAAGGATTTACATTTTTCAAAAATATTTTTTTGAAAATGATAAATATTTTAAATAGATATAAATATTAAATACATATTCTCAATTAATTTTAAATAGGTTTTTCATTTTCTCTATTAATTTGTTTATTAAACAACCATACATTTTAAATACATATAAATATTTTTTTAAAAATGATAAATCAGTTAAATACATATAAATATAAGGATTTTCATTTTTCAAAAATATTTTTTTTAAAATGATAAATATTTTAAATACATAAAAATATTAAATACTTCTCTATTCACTTTCGCCATTTCAAATGAAGGAAGTGAACATTGACATTTTATGACACTGACTTTTCAGCTTTTTAACTTATTGACCACGCTGTTTACTTCCGCCATTTCATATGGCATAAGTGAACAGTAATGATATGTGACACTTTTGACTTCCGCCATTTCAAATAGCATAAGTGAACAGTAATGATATGTGACAATTTTGACAAAACTATGCTCGGTTGTACGATACTATTCACTCATGTCATTTCAAATGGCGTAAGTGAACAGTAGAATTTAAATACTTAATAATAAAAATATCATGCGTAATTAAATTTTCTTTATTAATTTTTTGGTTTAATAAATATGTAAATAAATAAAGGTAACTAAAATTAAAAAAAAAAGAATAATTTAAATAGGTAATTTATTTTTTTTCATTTTCTCTATTAATTTGGTTTAGTAATACCTATAATATTTTTTTTTGAAAATGACAAATTTGAGAAATCGACGTTTTGTTTTTGGACGAGTGATTACGGGTGTTGACTTTTGGTGAATTTAGCTAGTAGTCTATTTGGATGATTCATGCCTTTCGGAAAAAAATTTGGATCACTAATTGAACAAATATTTAAAAATTTGATGGTTTCTTAATATTAGAATTCTAACTCATTACCAGGATTTAACAAAGAAATTAAAAATACAATTATTTTAACTTTTTCTATTTCAAATAGCACTAATATTCCCCCATTCAGAATCATATGTCACGTGTCTTACATTTTTTTGTATACATCATAAGCATGATTTTCCTTTATAAATAGGAGGCCTTCCAAATTAATTTTCTTATGCATCACCATGGCTTCCACTTTCAAACCATTTCTAGTAAAATTGTATCGGGGAAGTGAACATATTTCATACGTAAACGGAGTTGTTCATGGTGACGAATCCACTAATGCAACTTTGTTTATTATGAGACACAAAATGACATATGAAGAATTTGTTGCGTTGATTTGTAATTACGTTCAAATCGACCAGCAATCCAATAGCCTGCAGTTGTTACTCTACTACACATTTCAAGGCGGTTGTGAATCCTCGTATCTTGTTGGGGAAGATAGTATGAGCATGTTGCACTATCTAGCAGAATCTAGTGAAAATTTCATAGCTGAAATTTACGTAAAATGGCAAACAATAGCTCCCTTCCACCATACAAGTTGTATGGATCTTTTAAGAGGGTTTTCTTCATTCAATAATTTTGAAGATGTTGAGTCACAAGCACACCAATACGATCATATACAATCACAAAATTTGGAGCTCGGTGTGTCAAGTTACACTAGTTTAGAAAACATGTCTTCTGAACAAGTTAATAATAATGATGATGACAATGGAGGTTTGTTTTTGCTTTTCGCAGGTATATATACCTGTATCTATCGACGACAAAAACTGGTATCTTTTTAAGATTTGTATGGTGACACTAGAAGTTCATATATTTGTACCTTGTGAATTACGTGTGATTGTGACAATAGTTCATCATGCATTCATCAATTGTTTCACCCAATTATTGTCGAATTCGAGTCATTCTTCATATGGTTTCTAGGGCATATATCATACTGGCAACACTCAGGCATAGGGGAGGTCAATGAATTACAAGTTTCAGGGGAAACAGTGTGGCCTCATAATGGTGGTCATATTGGTCCAGATTCAGGAATCATAATTTGTATGTTATTGCGTAGGTTGGTTCAATATGGGTCATTATCTTGGGATGAAACAAATTTACAAGATGCTTGTTTGAGGTTCAGACGTTTTATGACGGACGAACTATATGCAAGGCGAACCATGTAGTTCAACTATGTTGCCACTTAAGTTAATTAATATTATGTTTATAGTGATGGTTATTGTAATGATGTAGTCAACCATGTCGCCACTTAAGTTAATTAATGTTATCTTTGTAAATATTATGTGTTTCTAATGATGTTTATTATAAAATATTTATTACATATTTATTATTTAAAATAAACAAATTAATAGAGAAAATGGAAAAAAATAAATTACCTATTTAAATTATTTTTTTTCTTCGTTTAATTTTAGTTACCTTTATTTATGTACATATTTATTAAACAAACAAATTAATAAAGAAAATTTAATTACGTATGATATTTTTATTATTAAGTATTGAAATTCTACGGTTCACTTACGCCATTTGAAATGACATGAGTGAATAGTATCGTACTAACTAGAATAGTCTTGTCAAAAGTGTCAAATATCATTACTGTTCACTTATGCCATTTGAAATGGCGGAAGTAAACAATGTGGTCAATAAGTTAAAAAGCTGAAAGTGTCACAAATGTCACTGTTCACTTCCGCCATTTCAAATGGCGGAAGTGGATAGTGTGGTCGTAAACAAATTATAGGTCGTAAAGACTTGCCCGAACAATAAACCCCGTTAAGACACGAGAGTGCGATGAGATAAAACCCGTTAACAATAAAACGCCGATTTATCATTTTCAAAAAATTATTATATGTATGGTTGTTTCAAAAAATTAATATACTTAAAATATTCTACTGTTCACTTACGCCATTTGAAACGGCGGAAGTGAATAGTGAAGGGTAAGTTAAATGTGTGGTAAAAAATTTGCAGAAAAAGTAAGTCACTGTTCACTTCCGTCATTTGAAATGGCGGAAATGAATAGTGTGATAAAAAGTTGCCAGAGGTCATGTCATGTGTCATACATAGGGTTGTCGGTTACTGTTCACATCCGCCATTTGAAATGGCGGAAGTTAATAGTGTTGGTCAACACCACCTCTTCAGATATGTCAGGATTTACACTATTTACTTCCGCCATTTCAAATGGCGGAAGTGAGAAAAACGAATAGGGGTAGCCTATAATGGATGAAAATTGTGTTCCGCCATTTCAAATGGCGGAACACGCGGTTTATTTTCCATTTCCGTCATTTTAAATTGCGGAACACCAAAAAAAGAGCCAGGTCACCAGACAGCTCCTGACAGGTTATGCTACCATGGTCGGTTCCGCCATTTGAAATGACGGAACATCTAAAAACCCAAAAAAAATTTCTCTCTCCTATAAACCATTACAAATCTTTAATATATCCTATTTCTAAAAAATTTTCAAGTTAGCTAGGTATTATATCTAACCGATCTATGATTTGACAACATTAAATTTGGTCCAAAATCTCAGCACTGACCTTTCTTAATTTATCTCCTGTTCAACATTAAACCAACCTTTTCCTATTTTGGCTATATTATAAGCTATTAGAAATCATTTTACTAACGTCAAAATACAGAATAACTTGGTCTTCATATCACACATTCTATTTTACGTTCCATAACAATTTCCATAAATAAAATATGTTCTATATACCACCTATATGAGCTTTCGATTATGTTAAACATGTTGCATTTATATTCTCTAAAGCCCACGTTAGCTTTCCACTCGTTTAATTTTTAAAAATGAAAAAATTCAAGATTCTAAAACTTTATTTGAAAGAGAAAAGAGAGGAAATGAGTCATTTGAATCGAAAATTAGCATGTAAAATACTCCGGTCAAATATTGTATAGAATGATTTTCTGATCGAAACAATATTTGACTATTATTTTACATACTAATATTGAAACTATTTTTTTAGTAATAAATGAGGGCATGTGTGCCATGTTAATCACTTTAATAACAATATCTTGTACACCCTACAATTCATTATACACCATAAACATGTTTTTATTAATGGCGTTTAATATCAAATCCTAGAAATAAACTAGATCAATTCGTTGCACTAATATGCGTACAAGTTCACATTTTATATAGGTTGCAAAATCCGTCCATTTACATCCGATCATTAGTCGACATGTTCGACACTACACGAGATATTCATGCCCACTCTTTGGATTATTTAGAGATCCACTAACAATTTGATGTTCAATTCCAAAAAGTATATCGACAACCAGTCTACATCAAAACAATCAATCACTTACAAGAATAATAAAGTTAAATCAAGATATAGTAAACTAACATACGTACTTTGGCTCTGACTAGTTGCCAGATGAGAATGTGTAGACGGTAACAACCAAGATTCCCCAACCCCCACTTACAACACAACTCCATAAACAACTTTAGTGATCGAGCACCTGCATGCATCACATGAAATTTATGAAACGTTATTTAATATACGAGTTAATTTAAGTGTTAAGGACAATGATCATTTAATATACGAGTTAATTTAATATACGATTATGCAAAAAAAAAAAGTATTTTAAACTAACAATAAAACATGGAAAATGGTGCTTTAACAAATTTAATTGAAATTTCTGAGATTCATATAAAGTCATATGGCTTGGGCTTGCCATTCAATTGTTAAAAAGTCTCGGTTTTCTTTGGATAACAAATTCAATTGTTAAGAATTTGATGGAAGAGATAAAAGTGTTCGGTTTTCTTTGGATAAAAAACAGGTCGGAAAGGTTCGGGCTTTCGTGGGAAGATTGGTGTACCTTCCGTTTGTAATGTAGTAGCTTATGTCGGGTGTGTTTGTTTTTGGTGGTTGTATCAGGTGTTTTCTAGCTTCTTGCTAGAAGTTTTAATAAAATTTGTTGGCCGTTCAAAAAAAAAAATTGTTAAAAAGTCTTGTCTCTATTAAGCCCATTGTAATAAAAAGAAAAAGAAAAGTGTGCTTATATGTGTTTAATTGTTGAAAAGTATCATAAATTTGCTCATTTAAGACAAAACTCTTTCTACTCAAGTATTCTTGTTTAGATGTTTTTTCATATGCCTAGTAAATTTACTTAGGTCATACCATATTTTATCTGTAACAAGTTAAACAGGTAAAAAAATTAAAAGGTTTGGAGAAACTGGAACGGGTCAAAATCTGCTCCAAATGTAAAACTAATTCAAAAGATCAAATAACTTTTTCCACAGTAATAATAATAAAATTCTACATGTTCAATTGTTCATTTTTTAAAATAGATGGTCGTTAGTATGATTATTAACTAATTCTACATTTAGATAATATTTGATTAGATACTGTAACATCTCAAATTAACTTGTAACAACCCATGTGTATTCTTTTGTACAGTTTGACTACTGTGTGTTTATTGATTTTTCAAAATTTAGAAAATCATTTAAAAATGTAAAATCTTAAAAAAATGATATAAATATTTGTCTTCTCTTTTTTAATCAAATAATAAGATATAATTAACTCTCTATGAACATGGAACTAAATCATTCATCTCTGAAATATGTTATTAGGTGGATTGTATGATTGCATATCATTGTGTATGTTTGGTGAACAACTAATTACAAGCATAAAACAACCTGTAATCCTAATTCATGGACCCAAGCACACCATATAAATCAACCCTCTATATACATTTGCATCATTCAGTTCAAGTGTAACAAGAGATGTTGCAAGTTAAAATGGTGAAGAAGGCTTCCATTGTTGCGGTTGTTGCCATCGTACTCTCAACGGTGTCAGCTCAAGGTCCTGCACCTTCTCCGGACGCCGAAGCGGCCTACTCCGGGTCTGCTTCTGGCTTAATGGTAGCATGTTCTTTGGTTTTGTCATGTGTTGCTCTCATGTTGAAGAATTGCTTTGTTTCATATGTTTTTTTTTTAATTAATTTATTGTCCTTTTGAGTTGATTGTTTTATTTATGTGACACCACCATTTATTATTCATGTATATGTATATGTTTCCGGTTGAAATGATATCATAATTGCGAACATCATTTGAGTCAAGCTTTGTTAATGGCATGTTTATAGTGGACCATGGTCATTGGATGCGCAACTATGCAAGTTTATGCTAACATCATGTGTAGTGGGCAGGTCCGGCTTTGAGAATGCGAAATAAATTGGGCTGAAAACAATTTTTTTGGGCCTTAAGTAAAATGAGCATTTTGTTGGGTTTAAACAATTTAATATTTAAATTGGTTTACTTGGTTATGATTTGAGTTGTGTAAAAAAAACTTTTGTATATAAATATGCTTAAAAATGTCTCAAATGATCATACTAGAACCCACAACCTTTTGGTTATAAGTCATACCCCTTTGTCACTAGACCAAGCAAGTAATTATGTAATTGAGCTGAAACATTGAATATACATATTTTTTTTCATAAAAATACATATAACTTTTCAACAAAAAAAAATTCGGGCCTATTGGGCTGGGGGTCGTCGCACCCTGCCCCCTCTAGGGCCAGACCTGTTCACAATCTGTCCATCAATTTTAGTGAGTGGGGTTTTTATAATATAAGGAGTTATTTATGGTGTTAAGACATGCAAATTGTGTTGTTTTCATCAATGATTCCCGACCCTTCTTGCATGTGTTTACTCAATGATCTTAGCCGCATACGTTCTTTATTATGTATGTTTAAAGCATGTTACGTTTAAATGATATCTTTATAGTGTGCATTAACTATTGTTTTATGTTAAAAGTAATTTATGATATTAGTGTTATGTTTCATAGTTAATCGTTTTTCTATGATTTATATAAGCTGAAACCCAGTTGCCAACACTAACTTTTAGTGTGCACAACTTTCATCAAGTTATGTGTAGAAAGGTTATGGGACTTTTGTGGGCATAGCCTACATGGTTGAAGATTGACATCTTGGTGTTTATGTTTTGTTATCATACACTTATGATATCTTATGGCTTATGTACTAGATGTTATGTTCCTTAGAGTGTTGTTGTTATTGTTCGGCAAACTTGTGTTGAATCATTAAGAAGACGGTTCAGTATGAATATGAAACTTAACCATATATTCAGAGGCTCCATGAAACATTTAAAGATGTTTTTTTATTGAACCAAACACATTCTACCTTTGATGTATTTAGAGGTAGCCTCTTAATACTATCACTAAGAGGCTACCAAACAGCCCGTTAGTCTAGCTACATGCATGTTTATATATAGTAGTTCGTATTTGGTCTTTGTATTCAGTTCATCATTTTCTAATAAAGTGGTCACCTTAGTCTCTGCAACCAATTGTGAATGTATGTTATTATCCAACCAAAGATCCACTTATCAAAGATCTCTAAAAGGAATTTGAAAATTATGTAGATGGTTAATATATATAGGTAGGTATCAAAGCAACAGTGAACAGTGTATGATTATTTGTTTATGTGAAACTACAAGACCGAAGCGCTCATACTACTGGTTTGGTGGCTATTTTCAAGGAAGGGAAAGTGTTTGAATTCAATTCAGTTTTTTGTTTAATTAAGTTGATTCTATCTTGTTTATTAGTAAACTAGGTTATTAACACTATGACACGGGTGGAAATACTGAAATTTTCGAATAAACACATGTTATTTGAAAAGACAGCATAAGTTGTTATATGTTATTCATGACAACAACATACTTTAAGTTGTAAATAATATTTGTACGAATACAAACGATTGTGAAATACAAAGATAAACCCAAATAACATTCAAATTACAGTCTTTGAAAACATAATCAAAAGTTAAAAATGTAAAATTCATAAGCTATTAAAAAGACTTTCTTATAAACCATATTGATTCTTTATTTGTAACTTAATCTTCCTTTATTAATAAGAATTTTAACACCACTCTTCGCTTTTGATAAAGCTACATAGAGTTGTCCATGTGTAAATACCGGGTCTCTGAGATATATGTCAACTTTTGCTAGAGATTGACCTTGACTTCTATTAATGGTCATTGCAAAACAGACTACAACTGGAAAAAAAAACTACATTCTCTTCAATTTAAACGAAAGTTTCATATCTGAAGGTGTTATACCACAACGAATTATATAAGTGCAATAACCAGTATTAGTACCTGAAATAACTTTTACGTCAACAAAACACCTTTCCCAACTTAATTACTCGCAATCTAGTTCCATTATACAAACCGTTCTTCTGATTCATATTCCTTAATAACATTATTGGCACATCGACTTTTAGAACCAATCTATGAGTCAAAATAATTTTGGTCTTTTTGATTTTATTTAACATAATGTGTTTTTGAAAATTTTAGTTCAAATTAAAATCTAAAAAAATAATTGGCATGATCTTAATTAAAAACCAAAAAATTGATTTTTTATATGGAGCACAACTAAATTTGTTAATTTTGTTGCAAAGTATGGAAACAATATAAATTGAGTAAACCAGATATAAGTAAAAAATAAGGAATAATATCTTTGCGCCTCTAATTAACATAATTTATTCGTATACACATCTTAATTATAACATATATTTTAATTGGTTTTAAGAAAATAAAATAGTATGGATAACTGAAAATTATGTTTCGTATCAATTCTAAAAAGAAAATAGAAAAAAAGAAATATGTAAACATACATTTAATGTTATTAAATATTTGTTTATCAAAAAGGTATAATGTATTAACAATAAAAATATTAAAAATCGTTTATAATTTTCTGTTACAAGTGCCTAATTTTTAGGTAATAACATATTAATTTTTATTACTATATTTTAGTTAATAAAAAAATTATACTTTAATACAATATAGTGTATTAACGCGTTTAAAATAAAATGTAACCGTTCAAAATGTTAATAAGTAGTTCTCTTGACGTTGAAGCTGTACGTTTACAAAAAAAAATGCATACTTAAAAATTTTAAAGGGTAACTAAAAAATATGAAAATAAATAACCGTTTGAAATCTTCTTATTGGAAGGCGTTGATTGACCAAAAATTATGAAAAAGATGGTTAGCATCTTATAGAATATAATATGGTTAGCATATGAAAAAGATGAACAACATAAATATAAAAACAGAATTTTATAGAGCATGATGTTTCAATTTTTCTTACATAATGAATGATTTTAAAACATAAAACAAAAAAATTAGAAAACCAGGAAACAAAATACTATTAACTTTAGTGACAATTGTAGCTTAATTATATTTGGTGTTCATAAATATATTAAAGACATGAAAATTAGAAATATTACACAAGAAACAACAATAACACAACTTACTCTACTGGATATGAAGACTATCAGCTAACTTGAATCCACATAGATGATCAGAAATTCATTTACGTAAAAGTATCTAACACACCAATATATTTCTAGAATAGTAGCCCATGTTACACATTGATTGAAACATATAAACAACCATATACATATAGACAACCATAAAATTTCATAACTAACATATTAAACCAACAAAAATATTTAACATAAGTTTATAACCAAAATATTAAACATTTAGATTGTATACATAAAAAAGTTAATACCTACACAAACTTACTATATACCTAAATTAAAAAACCAAATGAAGATACAAACATGTTATAATCATATTAGCCCACCATTAACTTCTTCGATATTTTACAAAAAAAAATCGTTTTGCTTCACAATATAAAAAAACAAAATAAACCATAACAGCCTGATTAAATATACAGCTAAAGTTTTTAAGGTATTATGAGTTTCATTTCAACATTAATAAATAAATAAAGGTATATTTTATTATGAATTATTTTGTAATTAAACTTTTGTTTTATTTCAATTCAAAGACCATTTAGTTAAATGTATTAAGTTAAATTGAAGTAATAAACTTTTATTCTACTAATTTCACTAATTAAGTCTAATTAAAATAATATAGATAATTAAAATTAAATCGGTTAATTTTAATTTTGTTACATAGAAGTCATTCCCTAATTAAAATTTTGTTAAATTGACTGTAATCTAAAGTAAATTATGTTTCAAACTCTTTAACATCAGTACTTTATTTAAAATCAATTTCATTATATAATTCTTTTTTCAACTGTATACATTAATCTGGACATTTACGCCTAATTAAAATTGTTCAAATATAAAATATGGAAACTTTGTTGAGATTGGAGACTATTAAAAACTACAAAAGAGTTGTCAAATTCGTTTATTAAAGATGATGATTATTTAGCATAAATAAGCAAATATAGTGAATATCAGATTTTTTAAATATAAATTTGAATAAGTAATTAACAACATATTAAATTGCTCAAAATTATGTGTATTTAATATAACACGTATTAACTTTTCAGTATAAATCAAAAGTAAATTATTTAAATTTCCTGTATTCATTAAATTTGTCATTTATGCTAATTAAAAATTTGTCAAATATAAAAGAAAGAAAGTTTTTTGACATTGAAAACTATTAAAAACTTCAAAATATTGTTGTAAAAGTGGTTAATTTCGGTTTTGAAAAACAAAAATAAATAAATGTAAATATTATTATAAAAAACTTTTCATTTTGTTATAAGTTTACTAACTAAACAATATACTATTAACTTTTTTTTATTATCACGAAATTATTGTCAAAACTCTAGCATCATTAACTTATTTAACAATAAATTCATTAGATAATTCTTTTTTCAATTTTATACATTAATCTTGACATTTATGCATAATGAAAAATTAGTCAAATATAAAAGATGGGAAGTTTTTATTTTCTATTTAGTTTATTAGTTTATTTTTTTAATTTCACCAGAATAATTTAGACGAATCGGTAATTCTTAACATTTATGCCTAATTAAAAATTGGTCAAACATAAAAGATGTAAAGTTTATTGAGATTGGAGAATATTTAAACTAAAAAAGAGTGGTCAAATTCGGTTCTTAAAAATAGAAATAAATTAATGTATAAATGATTAGAATGTATCATTAAATTAAAGATGATGAATATTTTAAAATAAATAAGCAATTATAGTAATTATATAAGATTTTCTAAATATACATTTGAAATAAGTAACACACCACATATTAAATTGGTCAAATAAATTAATGTTTTTTTAATACAAAACTTATTAACTTTCAAGTATTATCAAAAGTAAATTATTTAAAATTTCCAGTATATATTAAATATGTCATTTATGCTAATTAAAATTTGGTAAAATATATAACATGGAAAATTTGTTGAGATTGAATACTACTAAAAACTAAAAAAAAATTGTTGCAATAATGGTCAATTTTGAATTTTGAAAACAAAAATAAATAATTGTTATTATAAAAAACGTTCGATTTTTTGGTAATGACCAAAACAAATTCAAAAACTTTAACACGAAAAAAATAAAGATTGTTATTCATATAAAAATGAAATAATTTACATGAATTGTCTAAGCTACATAAAATAAAAAATGACATGAATTAATAACTAAAATACATTGGTAATGACCAAAACAAACATAATCAAACTACTCT
Source organism: Bidens hawaiensis (assembly GCF_021521415.1). Classification (NCBI taxonomy): domain Eukaryota; kingdom Viridiplantae; phylum Streptophyta; class Magnoliopsida; order Asterales; family Asteraceae; genus Bidens; species Bidens hawaiensis. The sequence continues at coordinate 107,859 of NW_027497145.1, read as the reverse complement.
CCATCAAATATTTTTTCCATGCAATTAGCCAATCTACCAATTTGGGCCGCCATAAACTGAAATTATTTAAAATAAATTAATGTTAGATATACTGAACTATTAAAAAACAAAATAGTAAGAATTATCATTGGATGTAATCGGAATAATTAACATAATAATTTCGATAAGAAAATATATCAACAATATTTTCGTATATCTCAAAACCTTGGGATGCAAGGCTTCCTTACATAGGCTTGCGTTCTGTTGCCCTGCCACATTATTATTAAGATTAGTAAATAGTTGTATGAATAATATAGTAAATTAATGAATATGTTAACAATACCATTTCGTCTTGAACAATCATTTCGATAGACCAATCTTGCCCGGGCTTTGAGTTGTCCTTCAGCCGCCAAAGTTTCAAAATACGGACCTTTAGGATACACTCACTGTTAAGAACATCGAGTTGGTTCAACATGGTGATATTTGTTGGCTCCATCTTGCTAGAAAAAATTTAACAAAAACACAAAAAACTTAAAATTAAATAACAATAACACTTTTATGCCTAAAAAATGAAATATGAAAATGGAAGATATATAAACAACAAAAACTAAAAACCTTGGCACAAAGCTACTCGTTTTTACTAAAGAGGCTTTGATGGTGTAAAGCCTATCAAATGTACATATTTATACAAAATGAATTAGGGTAGAGAAAATTATAGAAGGAAGGTATAATTATAATTGATTAGAAACATAAATTTAGGAAATTTCAAAAATTTTCAAAAAAATTATAGTAAGAAGGAATATAATTGATATCGTAATTAATGGATTTTCAAATAATATGCAATGTTACATAATTAGATTCGAAATACAAATAATATATTTCCAAATTTTTGAATTTTATGTAATGGTAGTTCTGTAAAATGCAATGTTACATAATGTAAAAATGTTGGTTACTAATGATATAGTATGTATTGTAATTCCTATAAGGTGTGAAAATAAAACGTTACTAATTTTGTTATATATATGTAACTCAATTGTTAATTAGTAAATCGTAATTTTAAGTCAATGTTGGCAATAATAAGTGAATGGGTGAATGTGTCAATAATGGATTTGTAACTCAATTGTTATTTTTAAACAATAATAAGTCAATGTGTAACATCCTAAAATTTATAATGTTAAATAAAGAAAGTTACGTTTAGTGATTTCGCGTTATTAATTAATTAATATCGTGTAAAGAACGGATCATGGACTTAGATTAATTGAGATGGGTTAAATGAGAATGGGCCTTAGGCCCATGGGCTTTAAGGGATATAAATATCCCCTAAACCACCATAAAACCCTAAACCTCATCTCTTTCCATTCTAATCTCTACACATTCAAAAACACACACACCATAAACGAGCAGGATCCGAGAGAGAGTAAACGTTAGTTGGTGCTAGATCGTCTTGACGAACCAAAGCAACAAGACCAGCTCGTGTTCGTAAGTTCGACTCGTTCAAGGTATGTTTATGGTTAGAAATCGTTCGTATAGGTTCGGTTTGATTTGAGAAATGGTAGATCTGAGTTTGTATGGTAAAAACGAATCCAACAAAGCTAAACTTACTGAAAATGGTTATGATTTGATGGGTTAATCGATTGATAAAAAGGACCCGTAACCTATATGCCTAAATCGCACCCTCTAAACATCGATGTTAGGTCGATTTGATAGTTGGGGTTTGTAGGCGCTGGTCAGACGATTCCATGGGTACCTAAATCGAGTTATTTGGTTAAGGAACGAAGGATTTAAGAGCGAACAAAACCTGCAGAAGACAACTTCGCCTGCAAGCTAAGTTCGCCTGATGAACCTCGCCTGCAAGCTAAGGTCGCCTAATGAACTTCGCCTAAGGCTAAGTTCGCCTAAGGTTTAACTTCGCCTAAAGCTAAGTTCGCCTATGGTTTAACTTCGCCTAAAGCCAAGTTCGCCTAAGGTTTAACTTCGCCTAAAGTAAGTTCGCCTATGGTTTAACTTCGCCTAAAGCTAAGTTCGCCTAAGGTTTAACTTCGCCTAAAGCTAAGTTCGCTTAAGGTTTAACTTCGCCTAAAGTTAAGTTCGCTTAGAAAATAAATTAAAAACCTAATGGAAAATGTGTTAAGACAGTTATTGTAAATAAAATTTTTCCAAGCTGACCTAGCAGCTCGACCCCAGCCAGGGGCTCTGCCCCTTGGACCCTGCTAGGGGCTGCCGCCCCTAGACCCCGCTACCAGGGGCGCTGCCCCCGGACCCCCGTTCGTTGTGGGTCATATAAAGATAGAAATACAACATGAGTAGTAGTAGTTAATTGATACGTGTAAATATTATACAGTTAGCCGTGCACAGCTCAAGAAGGGAATAACTATTAACGGAGAGCGTAACAGGATTCAGGTGAGTTTCTAGCCCCATTCCTTGTTATGTTTTCGGGGCTGTGTGCATACTCGATGTGTTTGTTAATACATTTATCCTAAGTGATAAGTGTATGCCATATGTGATATATGTGATAAATATGAATGATTGCTTGACGGTACGTGAACGATCTTCGGATATTGCACGTACTGTCAGGTTGCGGCGCTAAGAATAAGGTAAGTATGATATGTATGCTTATGTGTATGAATGTGATAAAGTTAATAAAAGAAGGAAAGTATGGTTGTATGGTAACAAAGAGGGAATCGAACCCTGCTAATATTCGAGAATTAGGGAACCGAACCCTACTAATATTCGAGGAAAGAGGGTACCGAGCCCTAATAATACTCGAGGAAGGAGGGTACCGAGCCCTAATAATACTCGAGGAAGGAGGGTACCGAACCCTAATAATACTCTAGGAAGGAGGGTACCGAGCCCTAATAATACTCGAGGAAGGAGGGTACCGAGCCCTAATAATACTCGAGGAATGCAGGGCGTAATGCTCTTTATAACGTAAGATGTAGAAGTAAGAAAGTATGAAAGTAAGAAAGTATGAAGTGTGAATGAAAGAATATAATTTATTGTGTATTGTATAACGTATGATTAACTAGAACTCACTCAGCGTAGCTGACTTTTAGTATGCACGCAGGTGAGTAGGATGAGACAGCTGGCTTGAGTGGGGACACATGGCAGAAGAATAAGAGCCTGGCATCTGAAGACTTATGATGTTTTAATTTTAATGCTTTAATGTTGAAAGACAAAGGATGTTTGGAGACAAGTTATGAATTATGTAATGTTTTATATTCCGCGTAAAGTTTTAAATTAACTCTGATATTTAGAACTGTGTTTATGAGTAAATCCAACACGAAAGTAGGGCTATCGGTAACGGGGCCTTACACAATGGATTTGTATTTTAATTCTTAAAATTCAAATGACTGTAATTAAATCAGTGGGTCAATGGGTTAACTAACGTAATTATAGTAAAACTTAATGATTGTTAATTAAATAAAATTTACATTCAAATTTAGACCATAATTTAGACAATAATTAATTCAAATAGGAAGGGGGGATATCAAATTTACAAATTTACAAATCCGTAATTAAAACTTTCCTTAATAAAATGAGTCATCATTTCCTAATTTCCTTAATTTTCTTACGAATTTGCCAAATTTAATTTAAATAATATAATATTTTAAATCGGTATCTCTATATATTATCCGTAATCTCTATATTAAACCCGTAATCTCTTCTATTGATGAAATAAGAAATAATTATTAAATCATTTATTATATATTATCTATAAAATTAACACAGGTGGTAATCAACCAAAAAATAACAAAGGTGGTGAATGAAATTAACCAAAAATAATACAATTTTCAAAAATAAAATTTGAATATTTTGTATTCAAACTATAGCTATGATTTTAAAATATTACATTAATTAGAATATTTTGTCTTGTTATTTAATTAATCTAAATTTACACTTTTAGCTAAATGTAATATTAAAATATTACATTATTACATTATTATTTAAGTATTCAAAATGAAAAATTAAAGAGTAAAGGAAAGAGGAAATATAATAATTTAATAGCATTAATGAATCTTAATTTAATATATTATTGATTTATTTTATTGACTTGAAAATTATAGAATGCATTGATATACACGGAAAGTATGCGAATCAACCAATAGAAATGGGGTATATGGACTTAAAGCTTACTGTTTTAATAGTATAGTTAGATGAGTTTGAATAAGCTTTTTGGTAGAACAAGTGTAGGTCTAGTATCATGTAATGTTTAGGGGTTGTTTCTTTTGTTAATAATGGTTTTCTGTTTTTTGCTAAAGTGTAATGTCCGATATTAGACTACTCCCATTTGTGATCCTAGATTGCAATCCTAATGATTAAGAAAAAAAAAAGAAAAAATGGCATAAATGGGGCAAACGGATCAGTCCACCAATTGTGATTGCAATCCCATATTTTATTCAATAATGGCCACGTGTCACCACATTAATTAGAATATTTTGTCTTGTTATTTAATTAATCTAAATTTACACTTTTAGCTAAATGTAATATTAAAATATTACATTATTACATTATTATTTAAGTATTCAAAATGAAAAATTAAATATTAAAGGAAAGAGGAAATATAATAATTTAATAGCATTGATGAATCTTAATTTAATATATTATTGATTTATTTTATTAACTTGAAAATTAGAGAAGGCATTGATATACATGGAAAGTATGCGAATCAGCCAATAGAAATGGGATATATGGACTTAAAGCTTATTACTTTAATAGTATAGTTAGATGAGTTTGAATAAGCTTTTTGGTAGAACAAGTTTAGGTCTAGTATCATGTAATGTTTAGGGGTTGTTTCTTTTGTTAATAATGGTTTTCTGTTTTTTGCTAAAGTGTAATGTCCGATATTAAACTACTCCCATTTGTGATCCTAGATTGCAATCCTAATAATTAAGAAAAAAAAAAGAAGAAAAAATGGCATAAATGGGGCAAACGGATCGGTCCACCAATTGTGATTGCAATCCCATATTTTCTCCATAATGGCCACGTGTCACCATATCTTTGGATGTGCTTTTATTTTATTTTTTCTTTTTAATTCATAACAATTATTTATATATATATATTTTGGTTTTTGTTTTATAACTTATTATATTTGACTTTTTAAAAAAATCTAAAAACACAGTCTTACTTAGTTTTTTTTGTGAGCATTCTGGTATAAATTTCGTTAAAAATGGAGTTTGTTTAAAAAATCGTATTTTTTATATAAAATTTTAGTTTTAACCATTATTGAATTATCTTATTTGAACCACTAGTTTTATTGAATTTATTTAATAAAAAAAGGATGAGATTGGGTTGTTAATGGGAGTAAAAGATTGGAGTGAGTTAAATTTTGTAAATTGAAGAGAGAGAAATTAATTTTATAATGTGAGATTGAGATTGTGAGATTGTTGATAGGGGTAATCTTAATAGACCATGTGTAGTGGAACATTTTCCCACCTAAAAAGCCCTCACAGCCCCCGGGGCGTTTTGGAGGGGGGAACGTTTCCTACACAGCCGGGTGGGGGGAATGTGGGGGGAAATAGTGGAATGTGATTGATGGGTTTGTTTTTTTTCTTCTTTTTATAACAAAATATAATAATAAAATAATAATAATAGAGTAATGATTTGAAGAAACTTTATCTATCACACCTATTTTAGCCATAGAGCCCCTATGATGACGTGGCGTATATAACGTCCTCATATGGGCTCCATCCACTACACACGGTCTTAAACAAATTAATATATTGTAGAAACCGGTTGAACATTAATGACTAATCATAATAACCAAAACTTTGAACAGATATTTATTTAATTATAAATGCTATAATAATATAGAAAACCTTTGATCCTCAAGGACCATTTCTCTGCGTTTTATTATTTTGCTACATTTTAGTCATTTCACATTCAATGTCTTTACCGTTAAAAATTAAATAAAAATTCTGAATATTTAGGAAATATATTTGAATTGTCACATTTGTTGATAATATGTTTGATAAGAAGTAGACATTCTAAACAAACTTTGACATCCTGTAGTTTACTTTATGTGAAATGGAAGAAATCCTATGAACCAATAATTCTAATTAACAATATTATAATATAGGGATTTACATCAAATTAACTTGCTTTCAATTAAAGAAATAAATCAAAGTACTACCAGCACTTATCCGACCTCTGCTGGTTTGCACACACACCTAACCATAACCAACCAAAAATGACATCTTAGCAATCAAGCAGGTCACAACCCATATAAAAGCTTGCTCTATGATCTTATCTAGTCATCTCTCATCACTCATTTCTAGTAATTAACCAACAACGACGTATCGAACCAAGTTAATTAACCAACATGGAAACTTGGTTTCGAGCTTTAGTTCTAGTCATGTTTCTTTTCCCGTTGTTAGTTCAAGCTCGCATTCGTCACTACAAATTCAATGTGAGTAATCAGTTTCTCGAGCTTTCAACCTTTCCTTTATTACACAACTAACAAACAAAAAGTTTTCTAGTTATTATCGGATAAGTACACATATAAAAGCGACTGATTTGGTTATGAAGTGGCATGCCACTGAGCCTGAATATACTGTCGCTTAAAAAAATGTATGCTTGCATATATGCATGCATGCATGATAATGGCTTATTTTTATTATGTAATATATGTAGGTAGTTACAAAGAACGCCAATCGTTTATGCTCAAGCAAGCCCATTGTGACGGTTAATGGTGCATTTCCTGGACCGACACTTTACGCTAGAGAGGGTGATACCGTCCACGTAAAGGTTGTCAACCATGTCAAGTATAACGTCTCCATCCACTGGTACAATATACAAAATATTTACTAAATCATGCAATTCTAAGGTGATATATTTTACCTAAAAAGGAGACTTATTAGTTTCGATTTTGTTGGCAGGCATGGAATAAGACAACTGCGCACTGGTTGGGGGGACGGACCTGCATACATAACACAATGCCCAATCCAGCCTGGGCAAAACTATGTGTACAAGTTCACCATCACAGGACAACGCGGCACGCTATTATGGCATGCTCATATCCTATGGCTAAGAGCTACCGTCCATGGTGCAATAGTCATCTTGCCTAAACTTGGTGTTCCATATCCCTTTCCTAAGCCACATATGGAACAAGTTGTCATTTTAGGCAAGTATTTTTAATTAGTACTCCACTTAACTTCATTCAATTATTGTATGAATTAGTTACAGTTAGTTATAAATGATATGAAAGATGGTTCATGATTAATTTTGAGTACATTGTTGTCACGTATGTAGGTGAATGGTGGAAATCAGATACCGAAGCGGTGATCAATCAAGCATTGAAATCAGGGTTGGCACCAAACGTCTCGGATGCCCATACTATTAATGGTCATCCGGGACGAGCTCATGGTTGTCAAACACAAGGTAAGGAAGAAAACAATACTTAAAAACTATATATATATATATATATATTAAGGAATTATGTCTTGAATAACTAAAAATTACCAAGTTTTTTTATAGAGCTAACCAACTAATAATAATAATAATAACCATAGTAGTTAATAAACTCTTTTAACATAAACATGTGTATTTTTTTTTTCTTTTGCCATGCAGGAGGGTTTCAACTAAGTGTGGAAAAAGGAAAATCATACATGCTTCGTATAATTAACGCTGCACTCAATGAAGAACTGTTCTTTAAGATCGCTGGCCACAAGCTCACGGTGGTTGAAGTCGATGCAGTCTACGTGAAACCCTTTAAAACCGACACGATTGTCATAGCACCGGGTCAAACCACCAATGTCATCATCACCGCCAACAAGAAGCCCGGGAAGTACAAGATGATTGCCTCTCCATTCATGGACTCCCCCATTGCCGTCGACAACAAGACCGCCAGTGCAACCATCCACTATACTGGCTCCATTTCTCATTCTGCCACCCTAACCACCCCACCGCCACAAAATGCCACCGCTGTAGCCAACAGCTTTATAGATTCCCTCCGTAGTTTAAATTCAAAAAGATTTCCTGCCAAAGTGCCCATAAAAATTGATCATTCATTGTATTTCACAGTCGGGCTGGGTATCAACTCATGCCCGACTTGTAAAGTAGGCAATGGAAGTAGAGTTGTGGCAGGCATAAACAATGTTACTTTTGTTATGCCCACCACAGCTCTTCTCCAAGCCCATTACCTTAAAAAGAAAGGGGTCTTTACTACTGATTTCCCGGCTAATCCTCCCATTGTGTTCAATTACACCGGGACCCCACCCGCAAACTTGGCTACATCCAATGGGACTAAGCTCTATCGGCTAAAATACAACTCGACGGTTGAGTTGGTGCTTCAAGACACAAGTATCATTGCTGCTGAGAATCACCCGATTCATCTACACGGCTTCAATTTCTTTGGTGTTGGCAAGGGAATTGGCAACTATAACCCGAAGAAAGATACAAAGAAATTTAACCTTGTTGATCCGGTAGAGAGGAATACGATTGGTGTGCCTTCGGGTGGTTGGGTTGCTATTCGATTTCGAGCTGATAATCCGGGTGTGTGGTTCTTGCATTGTCATTTGGAAGTGCACACAACTTGGGGCTTAAAAATGGCCTTTTTGGTTGAAAATGGAAATGGACCAAATGAGTCACTTCTACCACCTCCAAAGGATCTTCCTAAATGTTAAAGAGGAAGATAAAACATTAAATGACTATAGGGATAATTTGTTTGTTGAAGATCTATAGTAAGTTTTTCAAGTGATCGATTTTTTTGTTGTTGTTACGCGGTGAATCTATATTCAATTTTCGATATATATTAATAGATAAATTCTTTTGTTTGTTATTTTTTGTCATTCTTTTGCTATGTCGTTAAAATCTTTTATTTGCTATTTTTTTTCATTCTTCTACTAGGTCGTTAAAAATAACAACAATTTGCAATGTCCTTAGGTTTATAGAGCGGTTGCGAGCCGTTGGAATTAACTCTGACACATTTGAAACCATATATCCCAACATGACTAATGTAACAATTTTATGTATCATGAGTAACCGAATGACATATGACCTACCGGTGTCAAGGTGTGTAAAATGATGTCTTTCAATGAGATGACGGACAAAGTTCTGTGGACAATGATGTATATAACCTAACATTAAAATGTGTTAGCAGTTAAACAAAAAAAATGTATGAGTTAAAACGGGTAGACTAAGTTTAAAAGGTTTAAACATTGTGTAAGTGTTTTAACAATTTAATTTGGGATTTTGGTCACAGTCCAATTCTTTAAACTCTTGTTTTGGACCCATTATAACATTATCCAGCCTACTTTAAAGAATAGTACACCATGTGACCATGGCCCATAATAAATCTGATCATTTTTAGTGACATATATATTGAAAGTTCTGTTTTTATAAAAAGGCAGAACTTTTAAGATTAGGTTTTATGGATACTTGTTAAAAATTATTCTTGCTGTTTAAACATCTTGATAAGGGTAGTAGGCACATAATATCTTATAAAGCAAACATGCCTTTTGAAGCTCTGCATCTGTATAAGGAAAGTGACTTTTTAACTCGAAGTGATCTCGATATATTGTAAACAAAGAGTTACGGAGACTGTAAACGCCATAAACAACCCGTTAGAAAGAGTCCGTGGCCAAGGCTCTAAGATCACATTTCGATAGTTAAATCGACGCAAAACGCCTCGTAATACTTTTTTTGTTATGTGTTACCTAGCACTTAGACGCATGTTATATGAAAAAGGAATTTGGAAATATAATGAATGGAATAAAACCATGGGTAGGGAATGATATGATATGTATTGTGATAATATTAGTATAGTGGAGGGAGGGGAATTCAATCCACTAATGACTTGTTGCAAATTGCAATGACGCTTCTTTAGTAGTGTCTGCCACCACAACAACCCTACCCATTCGGCAAACTGCATAAAACCAGAAACAACTTTTTCTTTTTCTTTATTTTATAATATAATAAAAGGAATGGAAAAGGAAGAGACACTCGTAGGTATTACTCTTGACAGTGCTGAAGCTTGGACAAGAACGCGAAAGTGGGAGGGAGCGGACTCAAAATGTATCAAAGGATTCATAAACGAGGAGGTCCGGGCTCAAAATTTTGTTCGAAAATGGGAAATTTACACTACGTATAAACATTTTCGGGCAAAAAAACAATTAAATTTACACTATTGTGCGAAAAAACATGTGGGGTCAGGCCACCCCTGGCCAGGCTACGCCCCTGCACTATGCATCGCTCAATCCTGAACTGTCATCTCATTTCTACCCTCAAGTACCCATAAAGTATAAAACCACTGGCAATACTTACACACAAGTATCTTAGAACTTTTTGTTTGTTTTTTTGTTCTCTAAATACAATAAATGCCAAAAATGAACCAACTTTATGTAGCAAATATTTGTCAAGAATGAAGTCATATACCCTACCCATGGCAGCGATGTTGCCATGTGATTTGAAAGCTATACACCTTTTCCATAATACTGTCTCGTCCTCTCTCATACCATCCAATTTAATGGTGTTAGATTAGGTGTGTGCAGAGTACTGAATTAGCTGATTTATAATCAAATTAATTTATGAAACCAAACCGTACCAAAAATTTCCTGTGGGCCGGTTATATGGTTAACAAGGTTTCCATTATTATACCCACCAAACCGAACCGATTTGTATTTTTATAATGCTATGCAACATAATGATATATACAAATGCTAGTTTTTGAAACCGTGTATTACATGAGATTTGTCAAATGATAAAATAAATAAGTTTCGTTACTTTAATTGTGATTATCAAAATACTTTTAATTTAAATTTAATGTAGATTCAATAGAATACAAACGGGGTTAAATAAAAGTACTAAAATAGCATGATATTAATGGAAATGTCGGATATTGATTTGCAAGAAATTAAACAAATGTATCAAAGTTGTATAGTTGGTCAAACTTCAGGTATGAAAATGAAACTTAATTCAATAATGACTAAAATCTACACTATTTTATGACCCAATTAACAAAATGGTTTTGACCCATGACCCATGGATAACTAGAATGAATGAGATAGAAGATTAGGAATTAGGAGAAATATAGACTTGACACCTAGGCTTCAACATTTTTTTTATTAGTATAGTAAGATAAGATATGTAATAACAATCACTGCTTGAAAATTCAGATACGGTGACACAGAATGTCACTGTATCCATTTCGTCACACATATCCCTTTCAGTCCAAGTGACACCAAAGCCGCCGCCACCATAGATACCATACGGTGACCTTGAAGTTTTGTGACCGTAGATCTTAAAAAAGCGTGACTAAAAGGTTTCAATATTTTTGCTGGAATCAAGCTTTCGTCTATTAAGTGTGACTAAACGTAGCAGCGGTCACATGAATCTATTTTCAATGTGACCGTTTCTACTGTATAGTCACAAACATTTATGTTTTAGCGACAACAATTTAATACAACAGTGACAAAGTTCAACATGATGTTCTTATAAGTGTGGCTGTTTCTTATATATAGTGACGTGAAAGCTTGTTATTGTCACATTGAATTAAAATTACATTGACAAAAGGTTTTAAGTAGTCACTTTAAGTGTGACTATTGTCTATCTTTGGTGACACATATTGTATATGCCCAAGTTTCAACTTTAAGTGTGGCTATTGTCTATCTTTTTTGACACATAACGTTTTTGCCCACTTTTAACTATAAATGTGACTAAAAACAAAATTCAATTAATATATTGTAATTCTAATTAAAAAATCATTAAATTGACATGAAACCCCTGGCTAATGGAAATCCAAATCATATCATATATTAATAATAATATATATCCATACATAAGATTGTTCATCACACTAAACATTGAAGTACAATATATATTATTCATCTGTAGGCCGTCTTTGTTGATCGATCATCCTTGTGTCAGGATCATCATGCAGATCTTCGTCCCTTAAACCAAGTTTTGCTTTTTTCTCTTCTTCTTTGGTGGCGGTGACTCTGGTGGTAGCTGGAGGAACAAAACATGGAAAAAAGTTAATATATATGAAACAGATTAAAACCAAAGTGGATCGAACTTACTGCATATATGATCAATGTAAATATAATTCACTGCATAATAATTCCCAGCCAAATGGAAACAAATAAACTGGATGTTCACTGCGCACATCATCAAATGAATTCACAGCCAAATGGATGCGGAATATACCAATACCGAAATAGAAAATAAATTAATTAAGCTCATTAAGTTACTTACTTATTCAAATATATGGAAACCAAAGAAGAACTGAGAGCAGAGAGGAAACCAAACCTGTAACTCGGGACATTTGATTAGTCTATTTGGCCAGGCAACAAAGCCACCTAATGCCTGTTCAACTGTTGTAGCTTCGTCTGTTGGAATTGGTAAAAATGCACAAGGTTTTTCAGCTGTATCAACAGAAACTTTCAGGTCATCCTTTTGAATTGGTATTTCATGAACTTTTATGACTTTTGTTTGATCCTGATGAATGTGGACTGTACCCATTGCCACAATATCCCTCATGCCCAGATGATACAGCTTACACTTGTACATATTCTAAAAAAATTAATGGCATATATATATATATATATATATATATATATATATATATATTAATTAGCATCATATATAAAGTCAAAGTCAATACTTTGGCCCGTTTGACTAACATTCAATTTCAATATAAAAATGGCAAGCAGTTGACCAGAATAAAGTCAACACAACACTGCAATATACGCTGAGTAGCAACTGGGTATTTGGGATGATTTGAATCCCAACAGTTTGTTATGTTCCTAGCAGATAACATGTAGCATAGATACGAATTGACGGATACTCTCAGATTGTGTACCTGTTTACAAATGTAACACGTACAAGAACCACATAGCCCGGTTGCATCCGAAGCCAAAACACCGGTCACGAATGCAGGCTGCCTCGTTAAGAGCTACCGAAACAGCTTGGCGTAACTGTATGTACATTAGCAACTTACAAACCCTTCATTAAAATTTGCACAACTACACTTATCCTACTGTAACTAACTTAAATGTAAAACTAACATAACAAAAAGTGGCAAAGTAAATAAACAAAAAAATTGCAGCAAACAATGGCAAAATAAATAAACAAAAAAATTGCCCATAAATTAAATGGGCCTCGAACTTGAGTGGCAAGCAATATGAAATCACAAGAGAATCAAAAGAAACTTAACCGAATCCACAACCACCAGTTTAACACCAAATGGAAACGTAACTTCATACAAAAAACAAATATTAAATCCAAAAAGCATAAAAAGCATACTATGTGGCGCCAAACAAACATAACAGATTATGTGGGATGGAGGCACGAGATGACGGAGGTGTGGTGATGTGTGAAGGTGATGTGAAGGTTAAGCCGTTACGGTAACTGAGAAGAGAGTTGGTGTATGGAATATGGATAAGGGTCTGTACTTACTTGGTTGCTTATTGTTTTCATCCTATGAAGGGACTGTACTTACTTCCATTTGAAAGATAGTCTTCATAGTTACTTCATAGCTCTCAACATCCACAAAATTAAAAACTTGAATAGGTCAATGACAAAGAGCAAAACAAGAGGAATGTATATCTTACAATTTCTCCAACTTTCAGTCTCAAACGTTTTTTTTATAAATACTTAGGTTAAATATAAAGACTACAATTTGCAACTTACCAAGTCAACTGGGAAATATGTATGCAGCTTCTTTTGGATTTCTTCTCCCTTGCCCATGGCTCAAACTCGTTCCTGGTTAACTCTTCAAACATTTAAATTTAATTAACTGAAGACACTATATCAGTAACAATATAGACACTTTGTAACTAGCTAAAGATAACTGTTTGTTAAAAATAAAACAAACACATAAAAGATAAGTTTGTAACCTGTTTGACCCCATATGAATCAGATCCAACACTCTGCAGTCTTTTGCCTCATTTCCATATATAAGAGCTGGTCAATAACTTTTAAGTTTCTGAACACGTTAAGTTTACAAGACTGTACGTGGTTATTACAGTTAAGATATTAAACTGAAAACTAAAATAACAACTTATGTATCTACAAACTAAATTACACTATATAAAATTAAACGCAATTAACATATATCTTAAATCATCATAAAACCCTAAATCTGAATACATGAAATAAAATAAATAAACTAGAAAGAACTGGCATACCACTGATGTCGAACCCACGGGTCAGCAGCATCAATGTCAAATCTGGCCAATTGCAACAAGTCTCGCTAGAAAGTGCATATGCACACATAAACAAACACAAAATTAACATGAATTATACCTAAAATCCCCAAAATTAACATATATTATATCTAAAATCCTCAAAATCAACATATAATATACCTAAAATCCCCAACATTAACATATATTATACCTAAAATCCCCAAATTAGTATGATTATACCTAAAATCTCCTAAATTAACATGTATTATGCCTAAAATCTCTTAAATTACATGTATTATGCCTAAATCACAAAAACTAACAAATATTACCTAGAATCCCGACTTACAAGAAATATGGTGACAGAAGCGGTGGTAAGCGGTGGTCGTCGAAATTAAGCGGCACCGAAGATGGTTGTGGTTTGGAGTGAAGAAAGTGGTGCTCGACGGTGGTGTTTGGCTGTGGTGGCGAGGTATAAGACAACGGTGGTGGGGGCTATGTGTACTGGTGGTGGCTATTCGGAGGTTCAGTGGTTAATCGGAGGGTTGAATGGTATGAGGATGAGATGGTAGAACTAGGGTTTGTAATGGTCAGGGAGTTTTGGTAGGCAAAAGGAAAATATCTGAGGGTTTTAGGAGGGACAGAGTGATCGACGGAAGGAAAAACCACCGCCCAAATTTTTAGAGGTCATTAGTCACACAAAAGAAGTTTAACCATGACCATAATAAACTAGTGTATGGTCACACCTAGTAACTCATGTAAGTGACCAAATCCAAAACCATTCAGTCACAAAAATAAAAAACTACAATGACGGTTGGTAACAACTGGCCACACACATCCAGTGTGGATATGTTACCTATGTTTTTGGTCACATGAATAAAAAATCAATCAATTCCATGGCAGTTGGTAATATTTGGTCACTCTTTTGTTTAGTGTGGCTAGCAACTAGCACGTTATTTTATTGAAGTGTGGCTAAAATGTGAGTTTATGGTCACGTTCTTTTTGAAAACATGACCAAAGGTATCGTAACGTGCTTTTATTGTCACACGAAATTGAAGTGTGTGTCTAAAAGATGTGTTTATGGTCACGTTCATTAAGAAAGCGTGACCAAAGGCCTCGTAACTGGGCTGTTTCGTCACACGAATGCTCAAATGTGTGGCTGAAACTAAGATTAGCCACAGATTTTTTCAAAAGTGTGACAAGACGGTTTTTGAAAAAGTGTGACTATAGCCTAGATCTGACATAGTGAATACCCTTTATGATTTTATTCCATGGTAAAAAATAAATAAATTTCAAATCTAGGCCCAAATTTCCAATTTTGTGGGTTGGCTATTTTTAGCAAGATTCAAATTCACAGTTTTACGACGCCCTATGACATGCATAGACTATACTCAAACATTGCTCTTTACTTTTTATATGCCCCTATTAAAGTCATGTAAGCCACAATCATCGTTTCCCCACCTTAATAATTGTAATCTTAGCAGGATAAATGAGTCACGTCAATTTATCAAAACCAGCCAAATCATTTTTTATGAATGGACCACACGTACAAGCCTAATATATATGTCACTATTCCACCACCTTTATTGACATTTTAACTACATATATGATAACTTTATCAAGTGTTGATGTGGTGGAATCCGGGTCAGGTCTTGTTGTCGGGTTTCTTTGAGTTTAACATTACCTAGCTTTGATACGAACTACGATATGTAAAAAAATTATTTAAAAGTGACCCTAGATAAGTATATACGCGCACACACACATATGTCATGCATACACTCATAGACATGTAAATATAAAACAAGTAACATAATAGTGTTGTTTGGTTGAAAAAGAGGGGGGGGGGGGGGGTTTCGGAGATGATGAGCGCCTCTTTATTTATGAGAAGTAAGTTTCTTTTATAAGAGTAAATTTAAATGGCCTGTAAGTTAGCCTGCCTGAAAAAACAAAGATGGGTGATAATTCAGTCGATGATCCCTTGGTAAAATATGTCATTGATCTATTTGAATTGTTTTGCTCACATACACTTTTTTTAAAATCCACCATCAAATATTACTAACCACCGGTAACTTCCTCATGGGACCATCGACAACATACTCCGTTGATGGTCTATAATTTGTAGTGTGCATTGTTTACATAATTATTATTTGTAGCTAGCATACGAGTAACAATTAGAACCGGAAACAAGGTCGCAAAAGTTTATAAATAAAATTTTGATGATGGTGAGATTGGCAGTGGGAGCTCCACGCCAAGTAAACATAAAGCCAAACAGCTCTCAATTGTTCACTCAATACCAAACATCCTTATTACCTCTTTTCATATACCTTTATGCTCATTTACAAACATAATAATTAATCAAAATGCAGGTTAATTAGAGTAAACATGCATTTTCCACCTAGTCAGCATGCTATAAAAGATACCAGCAACCTCAACTAAGACAAGGACGTCTCATTATAACCACTGCTAACAAAAGGTTATACTCTTTAGTGAGTGACGAGACAATACCCAATTTCACAACGGAAAAAAGAACGTAAACGCCTACATATGCACGCCTATGGGTTACTCGTTATGGTATGTTCACCTTTTGTATATGGAGTCAAAACCTTAATTTTGTAATAACCAATAGTTTTCGCTTTACTCATAAACAACGTTAAGACTTAAATCATATAAAGCTAATAAAATATAATTAATATTTAAAATAAACAAAAGTTATTGTTTTATGGCATTTTGTATTTATTCTTAACATTAACAAATTAGTGCGAGTTCGAGTTTAATTAAAACAACGATAAGTGGATTTTAAAAATAGGTTTTAGGGGTTAGAACAAGTTAATTTACACAAGAGATTAAGAAACTATATACTAATAACTGGAAAGTCAACATACTATATTTTCATGAAGTAAAATAACTAAAGTTTGACCATGATTCCAAATTAGATGGTCAACGGTAAATCAAAGGGTTGCGTGTTGCCGGTTTTGGTGATAGCCATGTGGTTTTGGTCAGCAGAACCGTAGTCTAAGGTGTCGGATGCTTTAGCTTAAAATAATAATACTAAAAATTGTGATCCTCATAATTTTGGCTTTTTAAATGTTCTGTTGTTAACTCATTTAAATGTTTGTTTAGCATATCTTTCTAGATCTCATCAAAATTGTTAGAATTAAAAAGATGTGATTTTATATATTGCCAAAAAAAATCTTAGAAGTAAATAAAAAAAAATAAAAGTTAGGTTGTCAAAAAGTGTGTTTCTTAATGTGAAACACAATGTTGGTGAAAGTTTCGTTAGGCCTTTACCATAATGAAGGATTGAATAACGAGAAACGCGTACTTTCACGTGGATTTGTACTAAAGTAAACTCATTCCATACACTATAAAGACTAACGTCATGTAATATATCGACAAAACTATGAATATACCTAAATGTCTGAAAGAAAATCAACTTTTTACATGGTCCCAAAGTGTTAATTTGTCCTGATTATTTCATCGAATTTTGACATGCATAAAGAAATAAAGTTTAGGTTAGAATTGTAAGTATTTAGAAAGTATAGTTTACAGTGAAAGTATTTGTTTGTATGAAAGGTCAATATGTCAAGATTGTAAATTAGAAACTGATTACATAGAACATAGGGATGTGTTGCTCTTTGAACGTCGTGTCGATGTGAACACATCGATATATAGATCGATCAATAGTAGAACCCTAATAAGCAATTATAGTTGCTATTGTTTTCCTTTTACAATTCATTGTTATTGTCTTATGGTTGAATCATGATCTCCTACGATCTACAAAAAGATCATTTTTTTTATCTAATAAAAAAAGTCATTTTTTTAGACAACTTATCTTGTCAAAGATCTGCCAATGACTTTGACTTTAGTTTAGGCTTAAATTTATCTGTTAATTAACTTACCATGACTTTAGGGATTACCAAAGACACGTATGGTCTTAATGTTGCTTTGATGTTGGCATGTTGTGCTATCGACACTTGATACAAACTAAAGACAAGTAGCATGGCTTGCAATACCTATGCCCAATACTATGCGCCAATCGTGCATTTCGACATGATAATCTTTTGTAAGCTGATAACATGTCGGAAATATATGTCGAACAAGGTAGTGTTTGTTATGGAGGAATGTAAGGTAGAATGTAATGGGTCATTTCAAATGAATGAAAAAAATAATCTTGTTTGGTTAATATGCATGAATAGAATGGGTCATTTCACAATGAATGAAACTCATTTCTTTTTTTAGAATTTTCATTCTTTTGGGTATGAGTGTTTTTTTTTCCATTGATTCAAGAAATAAAAGAGTCAAAAGAGTCAACAATCATTATTACTATTATATACTGTAATTATAATGATATTATAATTATTATTATTTTTCAATTATAGTTATTATATTATAATTATATAATTATTCATTATTGTTTTGTATATTATAATATAACTATTATTATACTAGAACTCTTACTACCTTATCAATATTATTTTTTTAAATTTAACGAGTTAACATTTCACAACGCACATATGTGATTCAACATTGTTACGATTATTTTTATTCGGTTTAATGATCTCGTTGCATCACGAGGGTCCTAAAAATTAGTTATTATGAATATTCATATTATTATTAATATTATTTATTTTTATTTTATTATTATTACTAATAATAATAATAATAATAAATGATTATAATTCCATTCTTACATGGTAACCAAACATGACAATTAAATGGTAATTATCTATTTCATTTCTTTGTCCATCCCTCGTCTATTCCATTACCTCATACTAAACATACCCTAGCTATTGATGCTTGTGTTGATGACGAGGCCGGTCTTTTGTATGAATGTATGTCTTACAACCCACCGTACGCTTATACGACTTGTTGTGTATGAAATATATGAATTAAAAAGAATAATCAAAATGTATTACACATGTGCTCCTATTTAGGAGTAAGCTAATATGATGAGATCGATCCATCTTTGACAATATGGCTGCTAGTTTTTTCAAAAAGAGTTGAAAATTTAATATTCACACCTGGTCGATCTCTATGTGATTTTGAATAATTGAATATTTTAAATTTAAGCTCAAATTGCTTTTCTTTTTTTCTTTTCTTTTTTTTTAACGGCTTTAAGCTCCAATTGGTGCCTTGTTCTTAGAATCTTTTTTATTAAATAATCATTTTCTCGAATAATGTTAGGAGGCGGTGTTGATGCTGTGAACTGTTACTTGATCAAGGAGTAATTAACTTAATTAGAACCATGTTAGGCTGAGGGGTCTGGGGCTTCAACGGGGGCGCTAGAGCCCCTCCGCTCGCGCCCCCAGGCGCTAACACCACACCATCGGGGCGCTAACGGGGCGCTGGCACGAAAAAACATGCAGGCGTGAGCCTGTTAGCGGGAGAAGAGAGAGATAAAGTTGCATAGGAAGTCGGAAAAGAGCCGTTGATGGTTTTGATTAAATTAAAAAAAAAATATTTTATTAAACTATAAATATATACCTTTATAAAATATACTTCATTTCACAATTATACACCTTTCCTCCTAAAATCCTCTCAAAACTAACACAAAAAAAATGTCGTGGTACTCGTCTGATTCCGACTGCTCCGAAGAGGATGATTTGCTTCTTCATGTAGGGGGAGTTTTGACCGCAACCGTGGTGGATCTCTTGCAAAATCAAGCCCATCAACCTCGAGTCCCGAGAGTTAGAGCACCACCTCGTGATCGTGATCGATTGGGTGCTAACGATACTTTGATTAGGCATTATTTTAGCCCTCAACTGGTATACGAGGAGTCGGATTTTCGAACTCGTTTCCGAATGAGCAGACAATTGTTCATGTATAGCAAGTGATTTAGAGGCACGGTATCCCTTTTTTCAACAAAGGGAGGATGCTAGGGGTCTCCCGGTTTTACCCCTCTTCAAAAATGCATGGCTGCTATCCGTCAATTAGCGTACGGCATCTCGTCGGACGCTTTGGATGAGTATTTACAGATGTCGAAAAGGGTTGCACGTGAATCCCTTCATTTTTTCTACCAAGGTAAAAAACATTAATTTTAGTTTTTATTAAATATTTATTACATTTTGTAATATATATTATATGTTTATAGATTATTTTATATACGTAGGAGTCATATCGATTTACTCTCGGAGATATCTGCGTAAACCTACAATGTATGACATCCAACGCATATATGAGGTGCACGCAGAAAAACATGGTTTTCCTGGGATGCTAGGTAGCATCGATTGTACGCATGTTGAATGGGCTATGTGTCCAACGGCCTGGCGAGGTCAGTTCCACCGTGGTGATCATGAAGGGCCGACCCTTATACTTGAGGCGGTGGTGTCACAGGATCTTTGGTTTTGGCATGCTTTTTTTGGTGTTGCTGGGTCAAATAACGACCTTAATGTTATCGATCAGTCACATTTGATCAACGACCTTATCGACGGGGTTGAACCACCTCAATCTTTTGTTGCAAATGGATAACTCTTCAAGTACGGGTACTATCTGGTCGATGGTATTTACAACGAATGGGCTTTGTTAGTTCAAGCTTTTACAGATCCAATCGCCGACAAACGGAAGTATTTTACGAAGAAGCAAGAGTCTGCTAGAAAAGATATTGAAAAAGCTTTTGGAGCTCTGAAAAAACAATATTATGTACTGGCGAACCCGATACGTTATTGGACTCGGGAGAGGATAACGGACGTCGTCTACACGTGTCTGATCCTACACAACATGACGTTAGAAGACGAGGGCAAAGCTATCTGCCAAAACTACCAAGGTGACATTCCGCCACAACCGTCCACAATCAGTGATCAACAAAGATTTCATAACATAGCAAATATCAAGAGCCGTGAGACACACGGGAATATTCGACATGAGTTGGTTGAACATTTGTGGGCGAGGCGACCCGATGATCTTGTATTAGATTAGTGTTATTATTAAGTATTATTGTTTGTTTAATTTTTAGTATGTTTTTTTTTGTAATTTGAATTTTAGATATTAATGTGTTTTTTTTATTAATGTGTGTTTTTTTAATAATTTATGAGTTTTTTTAATAATACGTTGTTTGAATATATTTATAAAAAAATAAAAAAAAAATTTCGCTGGAGCCCCTGTTGGAGCCCCTCCACATCAGGGGTCAGGGCTCCAACGGGGGCTCCAACAACCCCCTTATCCAGTTTCTCTCTCTGCCACACGTCATAATATTATTGGTTAGAGCCCCCACTAAAGCCCCCATTAGAGCCACCCACACCCCTCAGCCTTATGTCGTACTATAAGATTTAATTAATGTAAAATTATGGGATTAAAGCAGACCCCACCCTCCGCATAAATAGAAACAGACGAATTCAATATGTCATTATGATGTAGTAATGTTTTAGGAATTAATTCATATGCTTATTCTTTCATTTAAACATTCATTACTTGTTAGAAATTTTGGTCATCCACTAATTCACACTCACATGGCATTATATGTTGTCCCAGTACATATGCATATGCGTGTATACATATACTGAGAGAGACACAAAGGTTTTGAATTCTGATTAGCGTCACGTAGGCATCACATCGTGATACCACATAGGCAATGGATTTTAACTAATCAACTCAAAGAACACTTGTAATGGAAAGGGATTAGTTAACCCATATTAGAAAAAGCTAATTGGTTGAAATGGGGGTAGACCCCACAAAATGAGCTCTCTTGAGTGTGAATGGTTTGGCGAGAGAGGAGCCGCCTCCTAGGTTGTTATGGCAACTGAGGTTGGATTGTGGTAAGGTGGCAGGGAGTGGCTAGATTTAGTTTTAAGAAAAAAAGTATTCACAATTTCTACGCATGTTACTTGTATATGTACTCGTTAATCTTGAAGTTAGTAACGTGTTGTGTATATTTATTACTGTGTAACGAATTTTTGCTGTTTTTAGTGGATGTATATGTGAGAACAAGTTTTAAGTGCGAGAATGCATGCAGGAAATATATATATATATATATATATATATATATATATATATATATATATGTAAAACTATATAAACATTATTAAATAACATACTGAAGAAACATAAAATCCCCCTATAGTGTAATTGCTTAGTCTAAGGGTGATGATTCGGTATTTCCCATGGATTAAATATTCTTTGGCACAAATGAGCAGTTCAACAACAAAACAAAACACTGTGAATCCTCTCATAACCACCATCTGACATGAGAATCAGTACCGATATATAGACAATACTTTTCCAGAGAGTAATAATAAGTAAAAGTCTCCCTCCTTTACCATTTGGAGGTAGTTTGATATTTATAGCCATTGGAGATGAGAGATAGGGTATGACCACCTGTCTTGTCAGGTTATCCACCAATCAGGATCCTTGGATGTGCATTAAGGATAGTCGGTGAACATCATGGTCGTCTGATGTTGACATGCCGTACTATGTAATATTGTTTGACTATGTGTTGCCAATTCCCCATTGGCTATGTGTTCTTTACGATGAATATACCTCCTTTTTGCACCATGCTCATGGAGATCTTTGGCGCTCTCATTCCCGATGTGTCAGTGAATGTTTGGCGCCTGGAGATATAACATCTAGCGTCATGACTTTTGCGGCTTTGCATGGCGCATGACCCAATAGCCAACGGAGGTACGCTATGCTTATGGGTGGGTTTAGTACCGTTACATACGTGCATTTAGGAAAAAAAAACAAATATATGTTACCTACATGTGCATACATACACACACAATACCAAATAATATCCATATGCTTCTCGTCGGTAAATATGTCAAATCTTGTAACATATGAGATATGAAAGCAGAGAGATATATAATCAAGTATAAACGATGGCTTATTTTCTTGTGTAAACCCGAGACATGTTATTTTATCTAAACATGAAGAGTCATAATGCACTAAAATCTAATTCAACTCGTATCGTTTAAGAAAATGTCGAACCAAAATGACTAGTTTGATAAAGATTTGACGTCTAAATCAATAAAAATGAATAATGCACCTCTAGTCTAAGATCGAATATTGGTACAATAATATAAGAGACAGTTTAAATTATTAAAGATGGTCGATTTCATGGGGTCCACGCCACCACTATTATTTGATTCGGACTTATTCGCAGTAGTAGTCTTGTCATTTATTAACCGATCACGATTCATTGGTCAAATTGTTGAACCAATATATTTAAATACGAATGTTTAAGGTAACAGGGTCACAAATCTGGTTACAAGAATTGTATTTTAAGTTTACGAATAAATATTAGTTCTATTACTAACAAGGTATCTTTATATGGATGGATATACGTACATATATTCTATTGAACTAGACGGGACATAATTTATGAAAGAAAATATGGTAAATGCGTATTTTATTTATAGTGTAAGGATTTAAAATTAAAAAAAAAAAGAGTAAAAGAAACCATGTTTCTCCAATATAATAAATATATGGTACTGCAGTTATGATTGCAATTCAACAAGTGATATTACCACGTGAGAAGGCTTTTACAATATGTACGTTATGTTTCGACCACTTATATTTTACGACCAATAACTTGATTATAAATAAAGCTTTATCGAGATGAAAATAAAAATTAAAAATATAACAACACCATACTCAGAATTCTATAAACTTGGGTTATGTTACTTTAACGGTTGGACTCCATAAATATACCTAGATTAATTTTTCGGCTTATATTAACTGTTGTAAAGTAGTTTAACTTAATAAAACAAAATATTAATAATCAAATTTAATCTATAAAAGTTTTTAAAATTTAAACAAAGTGTAGCAACTCCATTGTTTTTATTGGAAATTTAGTTATAGCTAGGTAGGATATTATGTTGATTTATGAATATTAAGAAGAAGAAAGATAAAGTTGTGGAGCCGTTTAGAATGGTTTATGATTGATTGTGTTATAAAGAAAGAAGCATATATCCAGCATACAGCTAGCTATGACATGATCCACTATAATATATACATCAATTCTCTCTCTCTCTCTTTAGATTTTAACTCCAAACAGTAGTAATAAGTCTTTGATCCAATCAGGTTACACACACACAAAGTCACAAACATACATACAGTGAATCCGACTGCTTCTCAGTTTCACACTCAATAAAATAATAGTAATAATAATAATAATAATCCAAGAAATAAAAAGGTTGAAATTGGTTTCTATATATGTCCATATCCACCTTCTTTCTTTTCTCTCTCTGCTAAGTGAACACTCTCACCAGTACTACCTGCTTGCTTCATCCACATACATACAACACAGGTCACATATATATCAACTGTACCTTCTAACATCTGGGATAGCTTTTCAGATGAAGACTTGATATATGTAAAAGCTAAAAAGTACTGTTTGTTTCTTTTGTTTGTTTAGTTTTTTTTTAAATACTCACTAGCTGCCATTGATTTCTGGGTCATTTGTTTTTGTTAATTCTTGACAGATCTGTTTAGAAAAAAGGAGTAAGCTAGTTAAATATTTATCAAAGCTAGAAAATGTCGGCAGCTCAGAAGCAAGCAGAAGACTCCATCATTTCATCAAATGATCATGAATCAGAAGGTAAAGAAGTGAATAATATTCAAGATGAAGAAGAAGACCACTCACTTTTCTCCATGAAAAATATTCTTTGGCATGGTGGTTCTTCTTGGGATGCTTGGTTTAGTTGTTCTTCAAATCAAGTAATTAGTTAATAATTATTACATTAGACAAAAACAATTAATCCCATCCTTTATTAATTAATAATATCATGAATCTTGAATGTATGTATGTATGTAGGTTGCTCAAGTGCTGTTAACACTGCCATACTCATTCTCCCAACTAGGCATGCTCTCAGGAATTGTGCTCCAAGTATTCTATGGTCTTCTTGGCAGCTGGACAGCTTATCTCATCAGTGTGCTTTACATTGAGTACAGAAGCAGAAAAGAAAAAGAAGGTGTCAGCTTCAAGAACCATGTCATTCAGGTAAGTAATTCCATCATTATTTTTTTTATTTATGTTAAAAAATGATAATATATACATACCCAAATATTAATTAAAAAAAATGGTATTTTGAATGAAGTGGTTTGAAGTTCTTGATGGATTATTGGGACCTTACTGGAAAGCAATAGGTTTGGCGTTCAACTGCACTTTTCTTCTATTTGGATCTGTCATACAACTTATAGCTTGTGCAAGGTTTGTTTTTTTAGTTCTTCCAAATTATACAAATATATATACAGTTCAATTCATGTTTAAAACTGACACTTTTGTTGTGTATATATATATATATATATATAAACTTGGTGCAGTAATATATACTACATAAATGACCATTTGGACAAAAGGACTTGGACATACATATTTGGAGCATGTTGTGCAACCACTGTGTTTATTCCTTCTTTCCACAACTACAGAATTTGGTCTTTTCTTGGTCTTGGGATGACCACTTATACTGCATGGTACATGACTATTGCAGCCCTAATTCATAGACAGGTATGCTATTTTTAGAAACAAAATTCAAGATTTCACATTTCATTCATTAAGTAGTACTGTGTAACAAGCCGTCCCCGCACAGTTGGCCGTTTATTATTAGCAAAACTAAGTCGGTTAAAAATTACAGGTTGAAGGGGTTCAACATTCTGGTCCCAAGAAACTGGTTCTTTATTTCACCGGAGCTACCAATATACTTTACACGTTCGGTGGACACGCTGTCACTGTGTAAGTAAACTTCCATTTGCAGCTTTAGCAACCTCTAAAGGTCTTAATACACGGATATATGTATTAATTTATATAATAAATCAAATGCTTTTTAATTTTTTTTATCTATAATTAAAGAAAAGGTGAACGACGGTGTCTATTATATTATTTATATTATATATTCATATTTATACTATATGATATGATATGATTGATTAACAAGTATATATTAATAACTAAATCTTTTAATCATTAACGAATTAAGTTATAATATAAAGACGTGCACATGGGAGTTTTAATAATAGATCTCATTTTATGGAGGTGAGGGTATTATGGTCATTTACTTTTTTTTGTATGATCCAATGCCCATACCCCCAAAATCTTTACATGTTCTTGGCATTTGAATCATAGATTTGCTTGTCTCACAAAATGACCCCTCTACAAACTATAAATACTTTACTTTTGTCTATATATAGTTATTGTTATTATTTTAATAAATAAATTTATTTTTTTGTTATAGGGAAATTATGCACGCTATGTGGAAACCCCGAAAGTTCAAGTATATTTACTTACTTGCCACTCTGTATGTTTTCACATTAACTCTTCCGTCTGCTACCGCGGTTTATTGGGCGTTTGGTGATGCGCTTCTTACCCACTCCAATGCATTCTCCCTATTACCCAAGACCCGTTGGCGTGACACCGCAGTCATTCTAATGCTTATTCATCAGGTCAGACAATGCATTAAAAGTGAGCAGTCCATTCTAGGGCTTTTTTTAGAAATAACTTGCTATTGGTTAAAAACACAATTCGTACATTTATCACTACTAAATATTTTTATATTTATGTTTGTATACTACACAAAGCGAATGATTTATATGGTTTTTTTCTTTACAAATAATAGTTTATTACATTTGGATTTGCGTGTACACCGTTGTATTTTGTGTGGGAGAAAGTGATCGGAATGCACGACACAAAGAGCATATTTTTACGGGCACTAGCAAGGCTACCGGTTGTGATACCAATTTGGTTCTTGGCTATAATATTTCCTTTCTTCGGGCCCATCAATTCGGCAGTGGGTGCGCTCTTGGTTAGCTTCACGGTCTACATCATTCCTGCTCTTGCACATATGCTAACCTATAGAACGGCCTCTGCTCGTCAGGTTGGTTACATACATAAATACATACACATATACTAAGTGTTATTTTATTTTTCATGACATCAAAGTGTGTTAGGTTTCACATGAAGTGTAATTATGATTTGCATTTACTTTCATTCTTTAGTGGGCATGTCAAAGGCCATAAAGTGGCAGTGGTGGTATGGTAACCAAAATTCTGATAGGGACATGACTCTATACATATAATAATACACTGTGTATATTATTTTTAAATAGTTACATTTATAACATTATAAAAGTGGTTATGTATCAAGATATAAAATAATTTATTTAAATGGAAATAAGATATAGAATGTTAGTATTTAATTTGGTTACAAAGAAAGAAAATGGTACAATTGCATTTAAAGCTAGAGATATGGAAATATTGGTAACAGAAGGACTATATATCTTTAAAGCTAGAGATATGGAAATATTGGTAGCAAGTCTTTTTCCATTTAGTTATATACTGCCATACTTTGGGTGTTCTATTATGTCTGAAATGAGCTGGCCAAGTGTTGACATACCAATATCACAGTCCTTCAACTACACTTAAGTAGCAAAAGTAGCCCCTCAACTATATTCGATTACTCAATGTTTGAAACTTTTGTACGCAGAATGCGGCAGAGAAACCTCCTCGCCTCCTACCAAGTTGGTCAGCCATGTACGTGATCAACATGTTTATAGTCGTCTGGGTTCTAGTGGTCGGGTTTGGATTTGGTGGATGGGCCAGTATGACCAACTTTATCAGACAAATTGACACGTTCGGGCTATTTGCCAAGTGCTACCAATGTAAACCTGCAAAGCCGCCTTTGGTACACCATTGAGTTGAGTCAATATCACAAGGATCCGGTTTTTCTCTATCGATCCATATTGTATTGTATATGGGAGCATCAAAGATTACCCACCCCTACATGTGATGTGTGTTGGCTTGCTTCTTTTATCGATTTTTGGTTTATATTTTCTTGTAATATGTTAGTAGATTGAAAAAAAGAAAAACTAGTGTGAATTGTGATGATTCCTTGGCTAGAAAAGCTTAGGCTCATTTGAAACCACATATGCTTAGTACTTTATCCCACCTTTGTTGGTTAGCTATCAATTGAATATATTAATTAAGGTGCTTGTTGCTATTAATGTAATCATTACTTTCCATGTCTCCGAAGTGAAATATTTATTTTTATATGTATTCTCATATGGACCCAAAACATCTTTATCTATACACATTCTACATTTATTATCATACAAGTTCTAAATTATAAACTGTAATGATTTATTATCATACAAGTTCTAAATTATAGCAGTAAATTAACTTTGCACTTGTAATGATTTGAACTTATTACCTTACATTTGGAGTGACAAACGCTCTCCAAGACTAACTCAATCCGACTGTTTTTCGAAGATGATAGAAAATAACAATATTATACGTTACAAAATTTTGTTCCAGAATAAATTAACAAGTATGTATATATGATAGCACAAAATATGAGAAGGAAGGGTGGGCATGTAGACCAAGTTAATAAATGCGATATGGAAAGGAAAATAAGTCTTAAATTTTGACCTTGATCTAATTCTAAATGTGGAGCCCAGCCCAAGTTGTCACATGGGTGCACGTTTGATCAGCTCCTTGTCACGTGCCATGCTTCTCTTATCTGTTTGGTGACTGACTGACTGACTGACTGTTGTTGGATATGTGAATGGAATATTCACACCTTAATTTCTTTTTGCTCTTAATTTGCTTCACTTTCCTTTGTCAGTCTTCTAATTGTCGTACTATAATTCAATAATCAGTTTTTTACTTTGTTTGAACAAAATATATATCCCTATAATACAAGAAATCAAACAACTTATAATATTATATACGCGTAAAACGTATCTTAAATATAATATTATTATGTGCATTAGTTAAATCAAGTTAAGCTTGATGTAGCACAAATCGATTGATTCATTAAGAAACAGACCAATCTATGTTATACTTTTACCTATAACGTGTCAGGTAAATAAAGTTATAAATTTAA
The DNA here is from genome assembly GCF_021521415.1 of Bidens hawaiensis. Lineage (NCBI taxonomy): Eukaryota > Viridiplantae > Streptophyta > Magnoliopsida > Asterales > Asteraceae > Bidens > Bidens hawaiensis. The sequence continues at coordinate 78,951 of NW_027497145.1, read as the reverse complement.
CCAAAGCTGAAATTGTGTTGTATATGTAAAATAAAAAAGACATGAGGTGTATCAAATGCTTATACACAACCTTCCAAACTACTTTATTTAAAAATAAAAAATAAAAATTATTGTTTTATAATACTTTTTGTTGAAAATTTGTGTGTGGTATTTGCTATGGGTAGGATAAAAAAATCTTATTGGGTCAACCAATTTGTTCTCACATATTATACTTCATTTCAATTCATACATGTTTAACACCTATCCCATCCCTTACTCCTACAATGTATAATCTATGCATGTTTATCCAAATTAACAACAGAAACAAGAAACAAAACAACACAACACAAAAAAACATAATAAGCCATATAGTATTAATATGAGATTTTTAGCAGGCTTAGTGTTGGGGTTTCTTATTGGGTCAGTGCATCAATAATTGGGCCACAACCCAAGTACAGAGTCCTGCATAGAGGAGGTGAGCATAGAGGTGAACAAAAAACCCGAACCCCGAACCGGACCCGAAATAAAAACCCGGAACCGGTTTTTCTAAAACCCGGGTTTTTAATACCCGAACCCGAAGCCGACCCTACCCGTAGGGTACGGATAGGTATGACTTTCAGTCTTGAAACCCGAACCCGTATCCAATCTAAACCCGATAATACCCGAAACCCGGTTCTAGGTATACCCGAAACCCGAAACCCGGTTTAAACTATACCCGAAACCCGGTTCTAGTTATACCCGAAACCCGGGTTTTTTGCATACCTGAACCGGATTTTTTGCATGATAGGATATTAGTGTTTGTGCACATGTTTTTGTGTGGCTGTCCACAGGTCTATAGTCGTTCTCCAACGGATCTATTTTGAAGCACGTATATGATATAAATACTTGATAAGAGCATCACCTTTTGATATACCAAACAACAACTTAAAACACATAAAATATATGTTGTTTATGTATGTTTGAATGAACTTTGAAGTTTGTATGCAAAAAAATGGAGTTAGGATAAAAAAAATGAAGCAGACCCGTTAATAGAAGAAAACTGTAGAAAATGGGTATTTTTTAATACTCGGAAAATAGGGTATTCAAAACCCATAAAACGGGTCTTCAAATACCCGGGTATTGAAGACCCGGTTCAATACCCTACCCGAACCCGGTACACAGGGTATGGTTTTTCAGGCCAATACCCGACCCGAACCCGACCCAATTATTGTTAATACTTGATTTTTCAATACCCGATCATACTTGAACCCGGTTCCATACCCGAACCCGGTTTTTCATAATACCCGATTTGTGCACCTCTAGGTGAGCAAATCGGTTTCTTTTAGGAACCGCATAGGAACCAGTTATGGGTTTGGTAAACAAAATCAAGAACCGAGCCGGGTGGGAACCGGTTCCGGGTATGGTCAGCTTTTTAACCGGGTTTTGGCCGGATTGGGACAAGGTTTTGACCAAGTAGAGGTGGAACCGGTTCTGTTCTGGGTCCAGCCGCCCAGGTACAGTTTCTCTGAGAAACTTAAACCTGGATCGTACCTGTAGCCATGGGGCATCCAAATCTCAGAGACAGCCCTGAAACATACACATACATCCTTTCCCAAGTTGTTCACTTTATTGAGCCAGTCGCTGGAATATGTGAATTATTACTTAGAAGCTGCAATAATCTCAATGTTTTCAAGATTGCCAACATCTGGTGTTTCCAACAGCATCTAGTTTCACTCAAGCAAAGGAAGTCTTCTGGTTAAAAGAAAAAAAACATAGCATAAAGAAAGGCTACAAGAGAAAACAAATAGAACTTGTTGTATAGATAAGCAGTTTCTTCATACAAACACTTATTAAAAGTGTGATTTCTACTACAGTAGGAGTATAAGCTATCTAAATAAGCAACCCTTGCACCCCTGCATTTAGTTTGCCTATGACAAAATCCATATGCCATCAATACATATTGTATCAACCAAACACCATGAAACCAGACAATAGTTAGATAGCATACAGTTCACCAACTTAACCAAACAACCATGCACAACTCACAATCCAAGATGGTTTGATCATCATATACACACTACAAACATATCAGGTTATTAAATGCCAAAAATGCTGAGAAATTTTTGCATGACGTTATTGCTCCATTGAATGTCATTATGAAGCAAACTTGTCATTGGCTGAGTAGCTTCATGATCTTGTTCTTCGGTTACTTGCATTTCTTGATGTTTAATCTCACAAGATTCTTGATTTTCATTTAAGGATGATATCTCGGGTCTTGGATTCAAATCAGAGGCATTTGCAATATCATCTTTCGATTCTAACTGAGATCGATTCAATTGGTTTATTCAGTACCAAATTAAAAACTATAACATTTTAAAAAGTCATTCTTTTCTTGTAATCGACAAATTTAACATAATGTACAGCTTTCACTGCAGAAGATGCAAGTTATTACAACATATTTCTCGACTTGTGAGATATTGCCCCTTAAATATTAATAGAAAGAGATCACTCAATATTGAATGTAACCGGAGACTGCTGCATTCGAGGGTGATTTTGTACAGTTATATTATTAAACTAACATAAAGACGGGAACAAAATAATCTTTTTGGTTCGAAAAGAATGCAAGAAGCTTCGGCTGAGCGGTTCAAGAATCATTAACCGCCCTTTTGGGCCTTTTCTTGATTAAAACCAATCATAAATTCTAATCTTACAGCAATATGATGACTTTACTACCAAGGATTAACAACTACTAGTTGTGATTAAGGCATTAAGCTAATGATCAACACATGGCTTATAAAACAAACCTCAAAACATATTATTGATACCAAGAAACAACACTGAAACAAAGAGACAAGAAAAAGCCTTCATCTATTATTATTACTATTATTCTGAACTCTCATGAAACTAAACTAGCCGAAAAGAAAGATAACATTTAAGCATTTACCTCAGGCAATGTAAGATCCTGAGTCATATCAGGTCCCGCAGCCACAACAGCGGCTCCATTCATGGGCTCAGGTTCATCCTCTAGACCTTCATCGACCGAAAGTGGACTCAAACCAGGTACTAAAACAGGCACCACTTCATCGGACACCAATTCTTCCTCCATACATATTGCATACTCTTCCGGTTCTTGAGACGGTTCAACAAACTGGATTTCTTGATTTGTTGCGGGGTCGGTTTCCAATATTATCCTAGCATCGGGGTTTTCCCAATCCTCGCATAAAGTAATAATCTTTTCGGTTTGAAAGCAGCATTCAAGAACACGATCAGGACCGGGCTGCCACACGAATTTATCGTCGCTTTCTTGCATTATGAGCTTGAATTTGATGCATTGTCCTACAGGTATGTCCTAATTAAGCGAAACCAATATCATGATTAATTAATTAATTAATAATATTCTTGTTAATTAAAGTTGTGAAAATAATTTGAAAACTTACAATATCTGCAGTCCATATATGACCATCGGACCAAGTTAACGAGATGGCATTGTTTGGATCCCATGAACCCAAGATAGGATGATCTCCGGTTATTAGAAAGTTCTGTCCAAACGAGCATTCTCTCTGTAACCGAAACTGCACGCGAACTGTTTGTGTTTCTGCTTCAACTGAAACATTGACATCTTGAATTAAACAAAAAAAGGATATGTTGAATTTTTTAAACAACAGTGGTAAAACTAAAAACAAGGATTCGCTTACACGTATATCCGTTTGGCGATTCTTGTATCAGCAGCTCGTGATCATCGACCTCTGCCTGCATATATTTAATTTCACCGGTAAATTAACGGGTTATGCTATAGCTACACCACCCGCCATTTGATTGCACACCATAAAAAACGCTAAACAAACGTATTGACCAAAAAAAGTAAAACTTTGAAAATTATTGGCTAGACGGCAAGGGGATCAGACTATTGTCTATTGGTCAATATCTAAACGACGACCATTCTGACCATAGACGGGCAAAGTAAACTTTTGGTGTATCAAATATTTGAGAGTGTGGGAATATTAAATGTTAATTATTAAACAAAATCTTCCAACTTTTAATACCTGAGCGTGTGCGTGAGATGATGATGAGAGAAGAAGACCTTGGGCTTGGGCTTGGGCTTGGGTGGGTGATGAAGAGATTGAGAGCTTGAAATCAACAGCAAGTACTACTTTGTTGTTTTTGTGATGTTTGAAAGAATGATGAACAAGGGGGTGTGATTTGAATTTGAAATTACATATGTTGTTGTTATTATTATTATAAGAAATCAGTGAAGAAGAAGATGAACCACCCATCATCATCATCATCACTGCTGCTTCCATTAGTTTTCCTCCAATCTAATGGGATTGTACTGTACGTGTGTGTATGTATAGATGGAGTGTCTGTACTGTAGGGAGTAACGGATCAAGTAACAGGTGGGTGGTTGGAATCTCGAGCCTTATTTTTTTATTTTTATTTTTATTTTTATTTTTTTGCCAACCATGTGATTTCTTTCGGAATTTGTAAAATTAGTAGCGTATACCTTTAACATAACTACAAAATCATTAATTCAAAACACGACTCGATAACATTTTTTTTGTTTGAGTTAAAACACTACATATATCTTCAGGAGTGAACGTTGTTAACTCCTCCGGGTATACTTTAATGTCCAGGGCGTTAAAACTGAGTTGGCAAAGGTTAGTGAGTTGCATAACACTCCCTTCATGGATTAAGGGGTGTTAAATGCAACGTGGGTTAAAATGTTACCGAACTTTAAAATTCTCTACACACGCAAAATCATTTAAGAATCAATTTTACATTAAATAAAGAGAAGTAAATAGAGGTTAAACAATTTCCTTATGGTTAGTTGGAGTGAAATGAGGTAAAGTATGTGATGTGCCTACGTAAAGTTAAGGAGCGTAAATGCATACGCTATGGTCTTAATTTGTCAAAGATTATGTGATTGATTGGTAAGACCAAGTAATCGAATTGGTTCCAGGTATGGTTAACAAAAGTCAAAACTAGGTCAAGTAGGAACCGGTTCCGGGTATAGTCGGGTATTTGACCGGGTTTTCCAGGTTTTTCTCTGGTTTTAAGTAGGATCTGGTCGGGTTTTGACTTGGTAAAGGTGAAACCTAATTCATATCCTGACTGGTTTGCTGTTTTATTTGAACATATCCTGTTTTTATGTGTACAGTGTATATGTATGTAATATATATACATGTGTTTTGGACGTGTTGGCTTATTGCGTGTTTTCCTCTAAACCCGCGTTCTAATCCAACACACATAATACAACAACGTAGAAACATCATTCCATTAACAAATTACCAATATGTGAGAAGTTCCCACTAACAAGCATTACAAAAATTCTCCCATACACCATCCAAAACACTAGTAAACTGAATTTCATTCAGATAAAGGTCTTCAAATCTATTAATAGAATCACGACTTACAAATGGTCGGGAAATTATTCATAAATGGATAGTCATTTGCTTTCCTGCACTCAAGGCGACTCTATGCTTTTGACAAACTTCTTAGCCTGTCCAACACAAAAAATTATTTACTAAGTCACTTATGCATTACGACAATGGTGTTTAGCAAAGTCTTATTATCAACGCCGACCTGTTCAAGGGTTAGAAACATGATAACATTCCAAGAACCTAACCGTCCAAAATTTGGAATGAACCCCTTGTAGAATGCCAAAGGTCCCTGGTACGACAGTGAACATTTCTTTCAGGTTAAACTATCATTTTATATCTAATAGCTCCTATAAATTGGACAAAAAAACTTACGTCATTTTTTAAAGTCTTGACAAAACAATCAATTGTGCTGGTGTAACTTGGATCTCCCATCATTCTTGATTTAACCTGCAAAAAACAAAACTTTGTAAAAAGCCCATTTCATTTAAAAAATACCTTTCATTCAACCATTACCCAACCCGCCCATTTTACTACTACTTAACATAAAACATAAAATTAGTATCAATGTATTACATTCATGAACGCGTACAAAACTAACATATAACTAATGGTTGCATATTAAATTAATAAATACCACATCAACAGGGGACCCGATGCAAACTGCAAAAAACCCAGCTCCTAATCCAGCTAACAAATGGGTAAGAACGTTGTCTGTGAACCCGGGGATCTTCAGAATTGACTGCATTCACGAGATATATTTAAATATTCAATATATAGAGACATAACTTTGGTTATGTAAATATTTCTTAATATATTACCTGCTTCACTTGATCATAACTGGCTAACTCAGCAGCGTTTATTATAGCATTACGCGCAACATTTGGCCCAATGCCAGTCCATAAAGCTTTAACCCCTTCCTGATATAAACAAACTGCTTAGAAATTGGTCCGTTTATTTAAAAAAAACTAGAAAATAAACAACTTACAAATAGATGGATATGTGATAAGGTCTAAGGATCAGAGACATCTACCTGTCTGACTATTGTTGAATAAGCGTTTAATGCTCCAGTGTAACGCCTGGGCACACCAGCTGCCAGTTTTCCTTCAGCTTGTAGGCGGACCTTTACAAGATCAGTAGGGTTTGCTACTGCAATTGCAAGAGCACCTGCACATATACAAACAAACGACAAATAACTCTCAATATATACTAACTATGATTGAGTCGAAAACTGAATATTGTTTGGTCATTAGTGTAATGATAATCTCACCGGTTGTGAGGCCAGCAAGTATTTTAGTGGTCAAAGGAACATCTCCAACAAAGTTATCACCGACATAAAAGTTCTTAATCTGTTAGCAACAAAAAAGAGCGAGCATTCTTAAATTCAATGATCATATAATATATATATATATATACACAGAATTATATAAAAAAAATACCGGTTCATAGAGACCGATTCTTAAACCTCCATACAAACATTGGCGATGTAAACCGGGTACAATTCCTTTCCACAAAGAAGCAAGGCCTTCTTCCTTAGCAATAGTTGCTACGGTACCCAACATTCCCCTGTACTTGGGTAAAGCCATTCCATCTCCCGCGATCCCTTTCTTCTGCAGCTGAAGCCTCACTTTCGCAGTGTCCAATGGAATTGTGCAGATCTAACCAACACCAAATTATAGGTGAGTTAACTAAACCCTAGATTATGATATTAACAACCTCTGAAATAATAATAATAATAATAATAATTAATAATAATAACTTAGTAGTAGACCTAAATCTGACCTTAATGTATAACTTAATCGAAAACCAGATCAGACTAGTCAAATAGAATATTAAACAGTAACATTGATCTAAAAATTCAACTACTAGAATTTACATGGCATGCAGATGAATCCTAAACAATCAGAATAATAAAGAAAGCAGCTGATGAATCGTAAAGTGGAAAACGTACTTCCAATTCAATCGATCATCTTAAACAATTCTAAAGGAAGGAAGGATATGGAGTTACCTCAGCGAAGCAAGCAGCAAAGGCACTGCTAGCAAAAGTACCGGCGAAAGATATGTCCGATTTTGAGTTACCACCACCCACCATTCTATTCTTGTGTTGTGCTGAAAACAGATGCACAACACAAAGAAGAAGGAATCGAATGAGTAGGGTTTTTGCAGTTTTATTTTATGCTTATGCACAAGGAGGGGGCAAATCGGTAAGAAGAAATACAACTAAACAAACTAATTTTTTTTTAAATTATATTATCTAGGAGTCAAATGGAGGTGGTTTCATGTGACCCATAGAAATGGTGAGAGACCAGACGGATGATTAGCTTTTACAAGTTACATTCTTAAACTGAATAAGTTTTATGTATTCCCACGATTTAGCCTTCGATTGAGTGTTCACAGGCATTAACCTTAGATGCGAGATTTTCTCATATTAAAAGACAAGTGTATCCTGATGTGATAAATTTAACCCCGATAATTGATTTATTTGAAAATTTTTGTTGGCCTTTCGTGAAAAAGGAGTCAGTTGGATTAGAATAACAATGCCACGTGTCTCTCATACTTGGACGGCGGCACATCTTGGTATTAAAAATGATTTTGTATGATTTAACAACTTTTCTAGTCAGCTCACACTAATAATCTAATATTATTATTTTGGCAGACATATTCTCTCCCTCCAACTTTATATCAACTAAGAATTATTATTATTCTTCGTTAAATTTTACTTACATTTTATTATTTATATCTTTGAGGATTTCAACAACTTGATGAGTAGCTAGCATTATCATACCTAAAATCAATTAACAACATATCATTCAATAATCATGCATAATCTAACAAAAGTATTGAAACCAGAACTACTCATTATGTTTACAAAAAATAATCGGTATGTTTTCATATAGATGTGCACAAACTGATTTAAAACTCAAAATCAATTTGGGTTAAAACGCGCTCGAATTGAAATTGGTTTCTTGACCATGTTATGATCGGTTTCAGTTTGGTTAACCGGTTTTAATAGAGAAAATTGCAAACCGGTTTCAAACCTATGGTTTCAATTAGAGGTGGCAATTTGTATGAGTTGGGTTGGATTAGAGTGATGGGTCAAGATGAGTTTGGGTCTGGATGGGTATAGGTTATGATGGATTTTTTTAAACAAAGGTTAGGATGGATAAAGGTTAAGATGAGTTAAGTTAATCCATCATGACTCATGTAAAAGTTAAAATACAAAAGGTTTCAAAAACACCTCAAAATATTAAAATAAAAATTAATAAAAAAATAATAACTCAAAATATAAATAAAAAACAAAAAATGTTTCCCCCGTCATCCTGGCTCATAAAAAAACGAGAAATTTCGGTTTAGCTTAAAGGTTTAGTTTAGCTCTTAGGTTTCGGTCTTTCCAGGTACTTTGTTTTATTTTGGTTAGTTTTTTCTTTTTCATTTCAGTTCAGATTTTGTTAATATTTTACGTTTTGGTCGGTTTTTTGGTTTCAATGTTGTTTCGTTTTAGTCGGTTTTTTCGGTTTCATTTCGCTTTTTTTTGTTTCGTTTTGGTCAGTTTTCCGGTTTCATATCTCGGTTTTTTGTATCGTTTTGGTCGTTTTTCTTTTTCGGTTCAGTTTTTTTGTTTCGTTTTAGTCGGTTCGGTGTTTTTATTCGTTTTGGTCAGCTTTACAATTGCATTTAGCTTTTTTTTTTTGTTTCCTTTTGGTCAGTTTTTCAGTTTCATTTCATTTCTTTTTTTTTTCATTTATTTATCTCATATATAATTTACTATAAAACGATTACAATAGAGTGGCAGGCAAACGGGCAAAACAAGCTGCGCCACAACCCCCTTTTGAATAGCAAAGCCAATCCTGCTAAAAACGAAGCTTTGGGACCTAAGAGCTGAAGAGGTTCCGTATACGACACGCTGAACCCTACTCAAAAAATTCACAGCCTCTGGGGCCAAAAAACAAATGTATAGTTTTGTTTCGTTTCGGTTTTTTTGTTTCGTTTTGGTTGTTTTTCTATTTCGGTTCAATTTCGTTTCGTTTTGGTCAGCTTTTCGGTTTCATGTCGTTTTTTTTGTTTCATTTTGGTCGTTTTTCTATTTCGATTTAGTTTCGTTTCTTTTTGGTCGATTCGGTGTTTTTGTTTAGTTTTGGTCAGCTTTTCAGTTGCATTTCACTTTTTTTTGTTTCGTTTTGGTCAGTTTTTTGGTTTTATTTCGGTTTTTTTGTTTCGTTTTGGTCGTTTTTCTATTTCGGTTCAGTTTCGTTTTTTTTGTTACGTTTTGGTCAGTTTTTCGGTTTCATATCGTTTTTTTTGTTTCGTTTTTCTATTTCGATTAAGTTTCGTTTCGGTTTTTTCGTTTCGTTTTGTTCGATTCGGTGTTTTTGTTTAGTTTTGGTCAGCTTTTTGGTTGCATTTCGTTTTTTTTTTTCGTTTTGATCAGTTTTTCGGTTTCATTTCGGTTTTTTTGTTTTGTTTTGGTCGTTTTTCTATCTCAGTTCAGTTTTGTTTCGTTTTTTTTGTTTCGTTTTGGTCAGCTTTTCGGTTTCATATCGTTTTTTTTTGTTACGTCTTGGTCGTTTTTTTATTTCGATTTAGTTTCGTTTCGGTAGATTCGTTGTTTTTGTTAGTTTTGGTCAGCGTTTTGGTTGCATTTCGTTTTTTTATTTCGCTTTGGTCAATTTTTCGGTTTCATTTCAGTTTTTTTGTTTCGTTTTGGTCGTTTTTTTCTATTTCGGTTCAGTTTCATTTTGGTTTTTTGGTTTCGTTTTTGTCGGTTCGGGGTTTTTGTTTCGTTTTGGTCGTTTTTTGTGTTTCGGGTGAGTTTTGTTTCGCACGTGATAGTTTGGATATTTTGAATTAGATAAATTTTGGATAAATTGGGTATTTTGTTTTGACCCATTTTAACCTATAAATGAAACTTGCTTGTATATTTTCAACCCATCTTAATCTCTTTGAAGAATTTTTTTGATCTATCCTGAGTCCTGACCCATTTAAGTTTTAAAGTTTATCGATCTTGACCCAAAACAACCCATTTGAGTTGGGTTTGCCGCCCTTAGTTTCAATCGGTTTCAAACTAGTTTCTACATAATTAACTTCAAACCGGTTTGATTTCGGTTAGATTTTCGAGTCGGTTCCAGTTTATTTGCCCATCTCTATTTCCATATAACCAACAAAAAAAACATATGAGCTCCTCGAATTGATTGTCTTAAACACTCGTGACTTTCCTATGAAGCTTCCCAAAATATTGTCGCCTGTCAAATCCATCATATTTTAGGAATCCATATTTAAAATCGGTAGAACAGGAGTCAAATGATCCAAATTCCAAGGAAGTAAAGACCAAGTGTAAAGATTGTTTGTTGCATGCAAAATGCTAAAATAGTTTCATTAACATTGGTGTGTGCGTGTTCCACTGGTAGAATGCCAAGTTTCATGGCACCTATGAGACAAGAATCACAATAACATGATTTAAGAAGAAGCATAGTGCTCAAGCATTTCATTAAATAGGTGGTCTGCAATGCTGCGTCTCTAAGTTGCACACTTTTTCCATATAACTCGAATAAAAAATGTACAGTCAGAACTTTATTAAATTATCGAGAACCCACATATTTCATATAACTCAAATGAAAACGCTAAATAAAAAGTTCTTAAATTATTGAAAAATTACACTAAGGAATCATAATTTGTAACCAATTTGTGATCAAATTTCACCATAACCACACCAAAAAAGTAATTTGTCTGTCAGACAAACATGAAACCATGCCAAAAACCCATTAGATGTGTTGTCAACGATCCTCTACTGAGCCATGCTCATGATCACAATGCTCGGTTAATCACACTTTGGTTGCATGGTTTTGGCTCATCTACCAGACATAAGAATCTGTCTTGATAGGAACCAAAAATACAAAGGTACAAGCCTATAGAACACCCGCCACCTACGTTGGATGACTATAACACATATTCTAATCGTTTCTCTATCTAAACTAGTTGCAGTAATAACATCACATACTTTAAACCTCAACTATTTTAAATTTACATAGAAAAATATATATACCTCTAACTATTGTCATGTTCCAAAGTCATTTCTTAGACTCTTATAAAACTCGAAATCTTCTAAAGCTTTCGTCAAAATTACCGAAGTGACCGGTATACTGAAAGAAGTTGATATTTATTGTAATTTACTCTTTTATGTATGATCAAACAGTTGTTTCAATTCAAAAAATCCATCTTCCATTTCTCAACTCATATATTCCATAACACCAAAACCTCCATTTTTCACACAAAAAAACAAATGGAGAAGCTAAAGAATTAGTCAACTGAGTTTATCTTCTCCAAAATCCACTTCTTTACTCTCTTTATAATTTCCTCATCAAATCTTATATACAACTTCTTCAACTTCACATTTCCCTTAATCAAGCTTGAATCAACATATGCTTCATATCTCTCATATGCCACCGGGACCGTAAGAGCCAAAATAATGCCTGTCAAGAAACAAAATTACGTACAAGATATTAATTACCAGAAATTATCCAACCCACTTGACCCGCCCATTTTGCCACCTTTTGCATTGCAAGATAAGAGCAACTTACTTGTGTAACACAATGTACGGAAATCAGTTATGCTTCCAATAACTGAACTTAGAAGCAAATATGCAGCTACTTTAGCAAACATTTTTGGGTCTCTACCAAGTGCGATATCATGGGATACGGAAAGAAACGTGTTTGTTCTGTCACGAATAATAGCTGCAATCTCACTTATGGTTTCTTCGGAAAACTGAAAGTGTGGTATTGGCGGTGTAGGTCTGTTTGGCATCATGTTTACGAATTAGTATATATCGTTATATGAACCAAATCCTGATAAAGAGCCATATACTATTACCGTCACCAAGTCAAGGTCAAGCGGACTCATTTTCAAGTTGCAACTCTAAGATTGGTATGAATCTAGTGACATATTTTCATATAAAATTTTACCCTTGTAGCTTTTAGGGAAAAGTTGTACAGAAGTAAAAGCGAACTTTATGTTCTTTGACCATGTCAAAATTTGCAGTTGAACATTGGTCCGTTTGACCTGAAAAGTCAACAGGATAACTCGAAGCTTAGGGGTGTGTGGAGTACATAATTATCATTACCTGTTGAGAATTTGTGCTGACTTGGCCCATAGGAAAAGAATTGTAAGCAGGAGTAAGAGAACATTGGAGACGTATGATAGAAACGTGTAACCGGATCTTTCAAACATCAGCCACAAAGCTAAAGTAATTATCAAAATTGCCATTGTAAAATTTTTATCCCTCCACAGAATGACATCTGCAACTGATCAAATGCATACAACACTTCATATAACTTTCAAAAAAATCTGAACTAAACTTTCCACAAACACAAAATCGATTCATATTTTGATCAAATGCTAAAGTGAATGATTGGATAATCAATACTTTGATCTGATGCAATATATTAGTTGCTCAATATCACTCAAATCACTTTCTAATCACACATCCAAACACCCCTAAAACTCGTGAAGATAAAAATGAGATCTTGACCAATAATATCGAAAACGGATGAATCTTTTGACCTCTAAAGCCAACCCAATTACATACCATATTCAAATTTTACATACATTATCTGTACAACAACAAAATTAATCTACTTTTGACCAAAACTGAGGCTGAAAACAACCCAGAAGTCAAAATGTTTATTTTTTTCAATTTTTTTAAGATCAAAATGAGATCTTTATCAATCAACAACAAAAACCCACAAATTTAAACATCAAAATAGTGAAATCAGAAATGCTTACAGAGTCCTCCACCAAGAAGATGATGAACACTTGCTTGCCTGTTAAACAATAATCGATCTGATGAACTCATCAAGATTCGTTCTGCAGATGAATCAAAGATTTCAGATTGAATCAAATTGAAACACAAAATATTTAAAAAAAAAGATAGATAAATAAATCAGCTTCTTTCTTATCTATGTGTTCACCTTTGTGGGGTTTTAGAGGTGTATTGAATCCAGCCTAAAAGATGAAATGGTTAAGTAATGTTTGGCTTTTTCTTTTTATGAAATGAAATGATGAGAGAGATGGAGTTTCAAGTAAAGACATTAATCTCTTGAGTGCCCGATAGACAATACCAAAGTCTTTTCTACCATAAATAATATATCAAAATTTAAATATTCAGCATTTATTACAAGGGCTGTTCACGAACCGAACGCAGACATGCTCATACTTGATTTGGTTTGAAAGCGAACTGAATCGAGCGGATTGAATTTAAAGAAACGAGCGATATCTTTATGCTTGAACTTGGTTTGGTTTTGAAACCGAGCGGCTTGGTTCGGTTTGGTTTTGCTTGATTCGTACATAGTTTCCAATTTTAAATTTATAAAACTTCAAAATATCATTAATTCAAGACTTTTAACTCTAAATTATCTAAACTTTCACATTTAAAATGTATAAAACTCAAAGTTGACAACAAAACATATATAAACGAGCGGCTATGATTTAAAATTGAACTTTGAATTCAACACAAAAGAGGGAAAATTTAAAAACTTTAAAAAATAGTATACTTTTATATATATACATAAAGTTTATATATAAAACTAATAAATAAAAAATAATTCGAGCAAAACGAACCGAACCAAACCAAACCGAGCCGAACGGCTCACTTCCAAACTGAGCCTAAATCGAACGACCATTTTTCGAGCAATATTCGAGCGAACGACGAACGAGCGGCGAGCAGTTTGGACAGCCCTATTTATGACTGCTTTTCAAGAAATAATGATTCAGAAGCAGGATGTACAAAAAACTCGTGACTCAAAGCAAGAAATCGTGGCTCGTTTGATAAAAACTTGAATAAAACTAATTAAAGAACTTGATTTGAAAGGACATTTGCCGAGTTTGCTCATTTTTGTAACCGAGCCAAACCCATCCCAAGCTCGGCTTGGTTCGGTCGGCTCGTTGGCTCGATCTTATGCTCGTTTAACTTCAAAATCGACCTAGAGCATAGCTGAGCTGCCTCGTTTAATTTTGAGCTTGCTCGATCTTAGTCCTCTCTTCATATAGGTTTTTGGATGAAAATTTTGAAACCCTTTTTTTATTATGAAGTTTAGGTTTGCTACTATTTACTAACACAAAATCGTGAAAAAAAAGAGTACATGATTCAAAATTTATAAACATGTATGACAAGTACATATATATTTGGAACCGCATATATGTTGATGAAGAGCGAAACTAGACCCACACCAAACAAGATTTGCAACGTAATAACATACAGACACAAGAATTGCAAAACAAACTAACTAAAACACGAAAATACACAACTGTTTTACTCTAACTCATGCAACCTCGCTAGGTTTTTAATCCAAAAAATTTGATTTAAACTTAACATGTAGTGGAGTTTTTAAATAACTAGTTGGTAATGTATAAAAATATGTATATTTTGATTGAATATTTGGGAAAAACCAAGTTAGTTGGGATATTTTAATACAAATTTTTAAATAAAACTCACTAACTAAATAACTCGTATTTTATTCTCCACTAACTAGTTTCACGGTAAGTATAAAACTTGAAGTATATTATGAAACCAAATAACATCATTTTATGTTTTATTATTTTAGTGAGTTAACAAAATAATTATATTAAAACTTTAAACAAAAATTAATTTCACAAATTTTATATATGAAATAACGTAATTATCTAAAATGCATAGCATCCTACATACGAAATGTCATCTTACGAAATCGAAACTTAAGTTAATACTCTATACTAAGTCTAATAATTCATCGAGAGTAACAATAAAAATTAACAATAAATATTGTTTAATACTTTAACTTCAACTTTTCCACATATAATTTATAAAACGAATTATTTGATTTCTCACATACATTTATTGATTTACATGTTACTCATATACCTTTTCACATGTAAACCTCAATCTTTTCATGACAACTAAACTTGAGGATTTATTTATCACCTTTTATAGATCTTAGCTTATTTATTTCATTTAACCTAAGCTTAGTTCAAATCATCAAATAGCTAAATAATTTTTAACATGCCCTTAATTTTGACAGTTTGTCACATACTGGATCTCTATCCTTTTCATTTTCATTTTCAGTAATAAAAGTTCAGTAATTTCGGTTTCTATCAACTGAACTACATACAGAAGAACTTTGTAATGTGAATCAACATGAACATAGTATTCACAAGTGACAACCACCAACCAGTCAAATATAATTAGTTTGGCCCAATTTATTATCAGAACAGAGCAACTTTTGATCTACAACCCTACACTCAAAAATAACCAAAACAATGTCAGATGGGATCGGACAAAAATTAACCAACACGACAACAAACCGTGTTCGAATTCGAGTGAAACAATCATGAAACTGAAATTTAATTAATCACCCGGACAGACTCAATCAATCCACCTTACTCACATATTGTTTCCAAGTAAATATGTATGTTCTTAGGTGAAGGTGGCAGAGGCAACAAAATTTCGCATCTGCTTCTGTGTATCTTCCACCTCTGCAAGATAATCAAAATTTGTAAAACAAGCAAATAAGCTGAATAAAAACATAAATGTAAATAATATGTCCTCTTACCTTGACAATATTTGATAACTAATTCGGTCCCCACCTTCACACAATCTATTTATTCAAAAAAACTAAAAAGGACTTAAATAACCAAAATAACTCCTAGTTGACAATTATATAAAAACAAACTTTGCAATGTGCAATAAATTCTTACAGCTTTTTCATATGGATCATGTTTCTCTGAAATTAGGGGGGATAGATCTTTTCATTCCTGCATATATCAATATTAGCACCATGCTAGAATTAGTTTAGAATATCACATAATACTGAATTTGCACAAAATGATAATAAACGGAATAAAACTTGATCTTGACCAAGAAGCCATTCTCATTTTTTAACTAAGGGGCCGTTTGGTAATTTCTTAATGAGTTCATTAAGATGCTACTTCTGAATCAGTCAGAGGTAGAGTGTGTTCGGTTAAACCTCTTAATGACTCATGGAGCCTCTTAATGGTTAAGTTTTAGAGACATGCTGAACGATTCAGAGGCTACCTCTTAATCAGTCAGACCTCTTATTGATTCAGCACTAGATTGCCAAACAACCCCTAAACATACATACCATTCTCATTTGTACAAATGCTTTTCAATTTCACTATGCATAGCCACCATATCAGAATCCAAAAACCAGTTTTTGCCAAACACTCGAAACTGGTTGTCTCAGATTCAAGTCATTATTAGACGCAACAAGATGTATGTGTTGAAACAGGCCAGATTGACCCGTAATCACTTTTGTCCATTTTCAATGCCGTTTTCATTTACACAGTAATAAAAAAGAAATTACAGGTTTTCGTTGAACATGCACAATACAATAGTGCATCTACACTTTCTTTTTTGGATAATTACATCCCTTAACTGTTAAAACCTAACATTAAAGGCAATTAACTTTATTGAACATAAAGAAATTATTTTTTGCATGCTAAATTCATCAATTTCCAAGAATAACCAAAATTTTATGTTATTAAGTCCCTAAGAATTTTAAAAAAGTCCATGGATTTATTTGTGAGCGACTTTTAACTCGGTCAACCCATTTGACATGTTCACATTTTGGATTGGTGGTATGAGTATGAGTAAATAAACAAAAGCAGACAAGCTGGTAAATGAAAAGGTGAATACCTCTTTACAGCTTCATTGCCTTGCAAAGCCGCAAGTTGGGCAAGATGAGATATTGAACCGTAATTCCTTTGAGACATCACCTTTTTGTCAAATATAGCATCAGATAACACAACCGCTGACGCTCCCGCATCAATATATGCACTCACTGAATCTATATACACATATAAAAATAGTATCAACATATGTCGTTTCTTGATTCACAAAAATGAGTACGTAACAAGAAAGAGAATATGGCATCACATACCGGTTGTTATTCCTTGAGAAGCAACCATAGGAATATGAGGAAAAGGCTTCTTTAGCGTTGCTATGTACCCAACACCACCGATTGCTGAAACAGGATATACCTATCACAACGATATGCATACAACATCAATGTAATAAAATTAAAATAAACTAAACAAAGGAGCGAGCCTCACCTTCACGATTTTGGCACCGCTATTATATGTTGACAATATCTGTAAATTCACAAAGCATTTGCATCAGCCAAATACTAACATTCGGTGTTGGGATAATTATATACTGATTAAACACAAATCAGATCAGGCTAATCAAACATGAATTCTTTGTAACAAACTAACAATGAATAAAATGCAATAAAGTAAATATAAATGGTTTCTTTGCTTACTTCTGTTGGTGTCATGACACCAGGTATGTATAGCAAGTCATCACTGTCTTGATCCAGAATGCCCTGCAAAAGGATTTACATTATTAAAGAAAGATATAAAATTTTTTAAACCCTTTTAAATTTTTCCTATTCCGTCAATTTTATAGTTTCATTAGTTCGAATCAAGTTTTCAGAATACTAAAAGTTTGTTTACATGTTCATTATATCTCACTTCAAACTTCTTTCTCTAAAACTTTACAACTTATTATACGTTTGTCTAAAAACTACTAATTTGTTTACAAAATATTATTTAAAGCCTTCAAACTTGTTTCTTAATGATATTTTTAAAGTGAAGAAATAAATAATGCCCGATGTTCGATCAAAAAATGCTCGATTCGATTTTGGTTCGTTTCGTTTTTCGCTCGGTTCGAATTTCAGCCGTTCGGTTCGGTGGTAAACGAGCCAAGAAACGAGCAAGCCTTCGCTCGTTTCGGCTCGAATCGTGAACAGCCCTAGTCGCCTCGCCTCCTCAGTCACAACAACAACAACAAAAAAACTGACTTTGTACAAACATGTATATGGTTTAGTTATACATAAAAAAACCGATGATAAAAAGTAAGAGTATTTATCATGCCTTTACAAAAGCAGGGCTCATGATGAATTTTGCTCCAGCAATTTTGGCATTTTCAGCATCCTTAGTGTTCAAAACAGTGCCAACCTGTCAAATGTGAAATATTGAAATATTTGAATGTAGAAACTGAAATATGTTTATTTCTGTAAAGCACTTACTCCTAGAGTTGTGGTTGGAAAATCTTGCACCAATTGATGTAAAACCTGTTAAAGAAATGGAAACATATCATCAGCTGGCTTTTAAGATCATCATGATAACAAAGGAAGTAGTAGTAAGTTGTGATGAATGATGATAAATAAAAAAGCAAGCGACCTACCTCAAAGACACCTGGGGTAGAAACCACAATCTCCAACTGCAAGCAAATCAACAAACAAATTAACATTTTAGCTTCTATGTCAAAACGATTGATATCCCTTATATTGGCGGCCACATAGTTGAGTATATATAAGCTAGCCACATACTATGTATATACTAAATATATTCTCTTTCAATTGATGATAGCATAACGATAATAATAATTAATTTTTCAAGGACAGGACGGTCACTTGACAATGTGTAGTGGGCGACAAGTTGAATGTTTTTTTGGCAATAAGGAGCTACAACACCTCCCAACCCCCGCGCCTCCTGTGGGTGGGGCGTGTTGGGGGCGATATAGATTTGTCGCCGGCTGAGTGAATGAAAATAATGATAAAATAAGTGTGGGGTGGGTGGGGGGCGATTTTTGTGCTACAAACCACGGGACCCTAAAATAAAAATAGTCTCTGACGTGAAGCAGCGTGTCAAAAATCCCCCATTTTGTAGCCTGACATACATACTTACTTACTTACTTACTTACTTACTTACTTACTTACCACAGTGATTCCACCAGTAATTGCAGCTCGTGCAGCTTCCAAGGCCACATCCGCACTTAATACACACACAGAGACATATAATTAATTAAACAACCATAACCAGATCACTATTATTATTATTATTATTAATGAAGTGGAATTGCAAATACCTTTGAGCGCGAAGACAAGCAATGACGCCAGAATTAAGGATGTTACTTAAGGTGGTTATTGTTGTTGCACTGGATGATGATGATGATGACCGAGAGTTGTAACACCGGAGGCCAACTGCCCGACTGCTTGCCGCCGGTCTTGGCGTTGGCGGTGGCGGTTGTACAAAACTCAAAGAAGAAGAAGATGACGTGGCAAGTGACATTATCTAAATATACATCCCAGAATTATTATTCGTAATAATAATTTAAATATATTGAGAAAAGATCCAATACATTAATGCTTATCCATGAAATCACATCCAAACATCTCAGAATCGTCAATACATATCCAATCAATCATTGCTTCACCGAAAAAACAGTTTTGGATGGTTAATCGATCAATTTTCACTTTTTTTCACAAAGACGGTTTTTGAGCGTTTAAGGTTTTGTGAGCGTTTTAGGTTTTTGCCTTTGAGCGTCTCGCGTACCTACCGTACGTTAAGCATTAGCGTACAGTAACTGCACTCTAAATATATATATAAAAGATTTTATCTTATAGATATTTCCAAACAATCAGTAAAGTGCTAAGCCGAGCCAATGCTAGCTTGAACTTGACTCAAACGCCAATACAAGCTGACATGACTAGGCTTCAAATTTAACTCGAGCTGGCTCGCTCGATTGAATTTAGCTTGACATTGCAACTTATTTGTTTTAAGGGTCAATAATATTATTATATTTATTTACCTTTTAATTATTGTATTTTATACTTATACGTTTGTAATTATAAACATAGGTTTCGTAATTATCATATAAATCGTGTGATTATTTATATGAGTGTGTAATTATGTTTGTGCATAATTATTAATCAAGGTTGCGTAATTATTTATATAAGTTGCGTGATTATGTAATTTTTTGTGTGTATAGGTTATGGATTTACAACCATGCCGCCACATTTTGTTTAAATGAAATCAAGGGACAACATTCTTTTGTACGCTTTGTATGATAGGGAGACTTTGTGCAATAATATGCCCCTATCTATACTATATATATAGCTAAACTAAACCAGAAAAAAAAATTAATAAGGAATGCTACATAAACATTTTGTTTTTTTTATTTTTCATTTATTTTTTTATAATTCTTTATTATTATGATTATTATTTAAGGGGTTTTATCTGCCTTACAAAATGATGTGATGTAGGTGATCAATGGTACATAGTAAGATGGAGGAATATAATCAAGTGCCGGGAAAAGGATTCTTCAGTTCCCTACTTTTTTGGAGGTTCCTTTTGAACTTCAGTTATACTTTTGCAGAATTAGTAGCCTGCTATGTTTCTTGCTTCTTGACTATAAGATTACTTTCAGACCAACATGTAACTCAAGCTGAAAAATAAGCTATGACAAGATATTATGATGAATCAGCATAGTGCAGTAGTATCTTGATACAAATGTGTTCCTGCGTGTTGCAGACTTACAGTACATATGAATACTGAAATACCTTGAGCTATATTGATTCATGTTTTGAAGCCTCCACCTTTAAACTTGTGCAACATGTTTAGACCATTTAGTTATTATCTCCACTGATGCGTCACGTTAAATGCACAAGATCATTTATGCAATATTCAAACCTGATACTATTTTCTAGTTTATTATAACCTTTTTCATACATTACGCATTCACTGTCATCTTTACAATAACACCATGATGATGTAAAATTTTCGATAAATTGAGGATGAAGAACTAGAAATTGGTTTACTGATATTGTATAATTAGAATCAAATAATCGTTTGTAATAAAATATATGCACAAATCCATTTTGTTGCAGTGGCTTGTGTATATGAATACCAAGCGATTTCCCATGAATTGTGGCTGATAGTTTGTTGGACTTTTGCAGTCTTTACTTATGGCAGATGAAAGAATATTTAGCAGTCTTGGCAATAAAAACAGCGTACCGGTTGTGAAACTAAGGGTGCTATCCTTTGTGCCACTTGCTATGGATCAGGATTATATGTTGACTCTTTATTGGAAAGTCAAGGTATCACAGTCAAAGGCAAAACTTAAATTCTTTTACTTTTTGCCTCACCAGTGATCTTTGATCCTTGTATTTTACGAGTAATATCTGATTTTAAAGATCATGAACTTCACTTACCTGTTTTTGTGCATAGATTATATGTGGTTAGGCGAAAACCTCAAACCTAAACCTTAACCTCGTTAAGCGGTAAACATCTGTAGGCAAAACCGTTATCCAAAAGAGTATTTTGTGGAAGCTTTAGGATTGAGTGCAACAAAATGAGTTTGAGCTGCACAGCTTTTTTTACTTCATACACAACAATTATATGTTTTTGGACAAATTTACCCTCACACCATTAAATTATGAGTTAGTGTCATTAACTCACAAAAGAAGCTGAAAACATAATTTGAAAACTGAGGTATGATTTCAAATGCCCAACAATTTTACAAATCACATGTCTCAAACCGGACCCATCTAGACTGTTAACGGGAGGTCCAACCATAATACAACAAGTTTATTCAAACAACAAAATCTCAGATAAGCAGGTTTGGATTTAGAACTGAAATAGCGCATCTGGTTCGTATCCCAAAGCTTCAAGATGAGCAGCCATGGCCTTGTTCATCGGTGGCGGGCCACACCTTAGGATCTGCAGATTCATTGGTTTCTTGTTTAGATTTCGCCTTTTTCTTTAATTTAAAAAATTAAATATGGGAATCTCAACCTCTTTACTTATGAATGTCTTATTCTAACGGGTCAAACAGGTACAATAAATAAAAACATTGTTCAAAAGAAAACGAGTCAGCCAATCATGAAAGCATACCTTAATATCAAAAGCAGGCGCAGGAAAATGTTCTTCGATCATTTCCTTGGTTACAAAGCCGACGCCGCCAGTCCATCCCACCGGTGGCTTCAAATGTACAAAAACAGACCGTAATCATCCTAAACTTTTTATAGGTGAAAAAAATACAATGTTTTTCATTAATCATTTTCTATGAACATACCTCATTTAATGCATAGTAAACTTTAAAGCGGCCAGCGTATTTGGTAGCAAGTGTGTCCAATTCTTCCTGTAAATCAGTCAGTGAGTTAATTAAATGAAAACAAGAGCAAATGATGATAATTAAACAATCTTAAGTACTTGCCTTAAGAAGGATGTCATCAACTGTGACATTAGCATAGATGAGATCCAACTTGGTCTTGTCTGATTCGTCTTCTAGAATCGCTCTGGCAACCTAGGATTAAACACAAACAATAAATCGATTCTAAATCTTGTATAATAAAAAGTTTAATCTATTTGGCCTATTTTTAAAGAAAAATATTCAGTTTAAAAATAAATCAACACCTGAAACATTGGAGTGATGCCTGATCCTCCAGCAATCATTCCAAATGCTCTAACATCACCAGGTCGATACTTGAATTGCCCCTGGAAATAACAAACTTAGCAGTAAGTTTTACTTCTAACATTAGCAGTAACTGCAAACACTAAATTAGCTAGAAATATCATTAGTAGTATCCTAACAAATTCAAATGCAAACTGTTTTCACAAGTTAATTAATTAAGCTTATTATTTTAATTAATTAATCCATTATTTTTGTTCACAACTTAAACCAAATTATGTGAAAATGGGCCAATAAAATAAAATTGTCTAACCTTAGGTCCTTTCACAGCCAAATAGTCACCTTCCTTCATCTCTCTGAAGTGGTGAGACATACGACCTTGCGGATACATCTATTCAACATTTACATGAATATAATTCATGCATACATGTATCAGATCAACTAAAAGGTTGAATAATTTTGAATATGTGCCTACCTTAATAACCAACTCAAAATATCCAACATCGGTATCCAAAGTCGTTGGGGTGTATGGTTTAATAACCTCTTGACCTTGGCTATCCGTACCCCTAAAACATTTTTTTTTTCATTTTAGTGTGTATATATTGAGGCGACGTTTATTATAAAGTTTGAAGAGTGATATATAAACATTACCGGCAACTAAGATGTTGTCCAATAGGAAGTCCCAAGACTGAAGTAGGTTTAGGAAGTTCAAATCTGAATTTAGCGACGTTGTGGCTAAGCTGCGTGCGTTTCACAAGCTTGAATTCCTTGAAGTTATCAGGATCTATGCAGCCTAAGACACAACAAACCATGCATGTTATAAATTAAACTAACTATAGCTTTTGAGTTTTGATTGATATATATATATATATATATATATAGGAGTTGATTGATGATGAACCTTTAGGCTTCTTGGAGAAAAATAAGAATGCAACAATGGAAGCAGCAAAAACAGTACTGACAATTGGGAGCTCGTTGGCTTCCAAAAACTCCATTGCTCACCAAAGACTATAATCTAGCTTGTATGGAAAAATATATATTAGATCACTAAAGATAAGTTGTTGGTATGATTAAATACGAATGCAATGTACCTGCAGAGGGCGAGTGAATGAAGATGTTGATTAGATTAAGCATCCAAGAGTCAATATATATACACGCTTAAAATGAAGATAAATGTGTTTATTGTACTATTAAATGGTTTAGAATATTAGCTCTACATAAAAAAGACAATGGGTTTGAGTGTTTTTGTTTACAATTTAGGTTAAAATTAAGATCATGTAATTAAAAGTTCTTGTTTAAAAATTAGAAGATTAAAATGAATATAAAATCATTTATAAATTTTTAAATGGTGGTATTATAAAACTTTTGGAAATATACATAGGATATTAATTTCAACTAAAGTTAGATGATTTACAAATGATATAATTGTTTGTATTGACATAAAGTAAATATATTTTGATGAATCAGTTAAAAATAATTATCAAATGTATTATCTGTTAAGTGTAGTTACATTTTTACTAGTTAATCATTAAAAGGTTTATAAAGAATCCAATTTTATTCTAATACAAAAAATATGCATTACAAACTAATTATAAGTTACAGTTACAATGCAACTTTTAATAAACAGCATAACTTTTTTTTTAACGGCCAACAAACTGAGAATTGTTTAGGCATTTCATACGAGGTGATCCAATGGTAACATGTCACCGTCAGTTGGCCCACACCAGTCGTACGAATCCTTAAGCGCCTTCAAGATATTTTTAGTTGCGGAAAAAACCCACTGATGGTAAAACGCGGAGGCTCTCAGGATCAAACCGAAAATCACAAAGATCCCGGTCTTCCTTATGTGTTCCCGAGTCTCATTTAACGAGAGGAGGGGAGGGAAGGGGAATTATGACAAGAAAGAAAGCTATGGGAAGGAAAATATGTGATTTTATTTCGTGTTCCTTAGTTTAATTAAAATGAAAGGAAAAGAAGAGAAATTAAACATTTTAAGTGTTTCCGAGTTAAGAAGAAAAGAAAAGACATATACATTTTTCTATTATACCCTTTAAGTTAGCTATTACATAGAGTTAGATATAAGGGTAATTTAGAAATTGATAAAAGTTATAATTAGACATAAATATTTTCTCTCATAATTTTTTCAATTTGGGATGCTGATAATATTTTAAAATTTTTTAGTCTTTTCCCTTCCCTCTATTTCTTAAAAAATCTCTTAAACATTATTTTTTTATATTTTCCTCTATTTTCCTTTCCCTTCTCTCATTAAATGAAACTCAGGAACACATTGTTATTGAGCCACTAATGTCTCCCCAAAATACTGTATACAGAATCAAACATGAGTCACCATTAAAAAGAACCTATTTTCTACCGGAATTGCAAATGCAAGAAGAATCTGTGTGCACTATCCATGGAGTGGAGTGACTATTCTGAATCTCCTCTTCTCTATCTCCCCCTTTTTTACCTTCGGCTATTACCGGCCCAACATTGGATTTGTTTCAAAACAATACAACCAAGGTGGCGTTCATTCAATCAAAGCGCAGCTAAGCTAATATGCGCCGGAGAAAGCCGGGTGCCGTAGGTAAGCTCTATTCGGCCCGGAGCATTGATTCCCCATAACGAATAGACTAGCTCTATCTCTCAATTACTTATCCTGTGCTCGAGAAGGCCCCTCAGTTCCACTGCACCATAATGAAAATGACGTGTTACTCAACTAATTGATAATATTATATAATCTACTCAAATATAAATAATAAATAAATAAACATTCTAACAACCTCTTGATTGGAAGGTAGCGAAAACCAATGAATCGAAACGCCATCCACGTTTGACAAAACTTCATTATTAGCAATTAAGTGTCTTCTTTGCAACACCAACCGCAATCGTGGATTTATTTGAAAATGTCTTTTGTTAATTTTTAGTTTTTAACAGTTCTTGCTTTATACATAACTAGGTTTTGACCCGTGTCAAAAATATAGAAATTGTCGACCATACACATATATATAACTTTAAACGATAAGATATTTTTAATATGTTTTTTGAGACGTCAACATGATAATTTGTACCATAACCGGGCCTGTTTACTATATTTTAATTTGTATCTCAAATGCAACTTAGTGTTATGTTAAAAATAATATACCTTATAATACACATAAGATAAAAAAAGGACATGTAAAACGAGAAATTACTTATTGCATATTTGCATGCCAAACATAAGGTCATGCATACTAATATACTATTCGAATGAATAACACGTGACGTTCTTATATATAATGGAGTATTGAAGTGAGCAATAACGTTTTTTTCTGCAGTGATAACTGCTCTACCTCTTAACCTCTATGGTTTTAATTGTAGGAGACTAGAGGATACTTATGAAGAGTTGTGTTATTTGAAGATAATGGTATTGCTCGGGTCATGCATGCCATACATACATGTGATAAGGTTCAGTAGTACATGCCTTATTTACCCATGTATTGAGTTTTGTTTAAATGACTACTCTATCTTGTTTTTCTACTGGTTTGTTATGGACTATGTCTAAGAGAAATAGCATGTCCAAGTTTTTAAAATTTATTTAGAGGTATTGAACTATTAATAAAATTTGTGGGATAAAATGCCATTTTTTTAATGTCAAACAAAAGACTTATGAGTTTAGCAAGCAGACAAAATAAAATTAGTTTGTACTACTTTATAAATGAGTGTTATGGAAAAATGACTAGCAAACCAACAAAAGCCAGTTGTTTGTTTAAAGTGAGTTTAGCTTCTAAACACAACTAACAAAGTATGACCCTTGTGACATTTATATTTGTTGTCAAACATATATAAATCCAACATAAAATTTTCAAGTTTGTTCATTTGAAATTTGCATTGAAAGTAGGGTCGTCGAAATCACTCGTAGCTCGAACTTACTCGTCGTTCGTTTGGAAAACTGCTCGGAAAATGCTTGCTCGCTTTTTTGCCCGATTTTAAACGAGCCGCTCTGCTCGTTTCGGTTTGTAAACCAGCCAAGCAAAGAGCAAAGGTTTGCTCTGTTTAGTTCGGCTCAAATATTTTTAAATTATTTATATATTTATATACAAACATATATATAAATACATAGACAACACACACATATATATGGTTTATATTAAATACAAGTGAAATTAACGCGTTAATTATGAAAATCAAGTAGTTTAATTATATATCAATTAAGTAATTATGTAATTACAACATAGAGTAATTATATAATTACTCTATGATGAAATTACATGATTATTCTACTTGTATATATAATTAAAATACTTGAGTATCACAATTAGCACGTTAATTTCATTTTTACGTTAACTTTCTCCCGTAAATATAAGTATACAATTTTTTAACCCTTTTAAAATTTTCCTATCTGTTAATTTTATAGTTTCATTTGTTTGCTTCAAATTTTCAGAATACTAGAAGCTCGTTTACATGTTTACTATATCTCACTTCAAACTTTTTTCTCATAAAAATTTACAACCTATTACACGTGTATTTATAACCTTTAAACTTGTTTCTTATTGACAATTTTAAAATGGAAAAGAAATAAATAATGGTAGAAAATCGCTCGATGTTAGTTAAAAATTGCTCGATTCGATTTTGGCTCGTTTCGATTTTCGTTCGGTTTGAATTCCAGTTGTTCGGTTCGGTTCAGTTGTAAACAAGCCAAACAACGATCAAGTCTTCGCTCGGTTCGGCTCGACTCGGCTCATGAAAAACCCTAATTGAAAGAGTGAAAGACAGGTCCGTATATGGGCTGTGTGAGCTGCTCAGCCTTGGCCAGAATTAAAAGGAGCGCCACATATTTTAATCCATATTTGGTTTCTAAGCCCACTTAACCAATATCTTTGGCAGGCCCATAGTGGACAACATTCATGAAAAATTGAAAACTATTCGTATCAACACGCTCGTAGTCGTAAACTCGTAAATGCATTTTCTATGTGAACGGTTGGTCACATGATTTTATTCAAAGGCTTTCGAACCAAAAGATCCGGTCGGTAAGTTTCACGCTTACAGTTCTTTTCTAAATCATCAGTAAACTTCTCCTAAACAATAAACCCAGGGCCGTATTATAGGTAAACAATTGACATAAAATTAAGAATTAGAATTTAGAAAAATAATAAGAAGATAATAAATCTGAATACAAACTAACTATAATATTTATTATATTCAACAACACTATTAAATTTTATTTCCAAAATAACACTTTTGTTTTGTTGAGTTCAACCAAGTTCCAAAACAAGCCCTTTGACCTTGACCTTGAACATGATTCAGTAGGGCAGAACCAAATATCTAACTACAAAGGACAAGAGCCCACTTTCAACATACAAATGAACCATGGTTTAAGTGGAATAACAGGCACTCAAATCACAAATTCAATGGCTTCCACATCAACAAACATGTCTTTTCATAAAAGCATATTAAAAAGTTAAAACTGTTAATTCAAAGTAAGTCATCACAATTCACAATTTAGAAAAACAGTCCAACAATCATCTCCCCTAAATCTTGAGTCAACTTATTAATAAAAACAATTAACATTTAAAAATTAAAATTCTCGCCTGATAGTTAACGATGCAGATTTCCAACAAGAAATAGCATAGATTATTCTTCCTTTCCATCCTTGTAACAGCCAGTCATTATCAACATCTATCATGAAATCTTTATGATACAACCCGACTTTCTCTTTCGCCAGTTTTATGATACTGCTCGAAAATGGAACCGAAACAAACCCTGCTCGTAAATTACGAACGTGCCACTGCTTATAAGTCTCAGGCCTTTCAATTCTCTCCCACCCTTCACATGCTATCACATTCAAAGCTTCTCTACCAAACACTTCCCCTTCTAGCAGCTTTCTTTCGGACCGTTCACGTGGCACATTCGTTTCCAGCATATCAAACAATGCTGAAAAATGAAATAACGCTTCCTTGAACCGTGTCAGAAAAAACGGGGCGTTATATGACCCGTTAAGAATCCCGTGAATAAATATATTCGGGCTTATTTTCTTTATCAAATCAAGAACCACATTCCTTGCACTGTCCACTCCTACTGTCTCATCAAGCAAGTTTTTCGATCGGTACATACAATTAACCACCAAGAACTCGTCTTTTTCAATCTTTAGATCCTCAACATTCACATTCTCCCATCTTTTCGCAATCGGGTTATACTCAAATGGCACATTGAATTTGGCAGCATACTCTTTTACCCGTGCGCCTGTTTCTTCAATCGTTTCTGCAGGTCTGAACCCGGGCTGTGGAAACTCAATCCCGGTTATCCTGACTCGTGGTGGCCCACCTTCTCGTTGTGAAATGCGTTGAATCAAAGTGGGCCATTGGAACCCGTAGAGAATACCAAAATCGACAATATGTATCCTCGTCGCGTTTTTTGACATGTCCATTATCGTCCTGTTTGAAGCAAAATTCGAAATCTTTCTAAATGGGGATGAACCAATGTATAGATAGTATGCTCTAAGGTAATCCGCAGCGGATACTCTCTTGCTGACTAGACCTCTATGAATTTGACTACCCGTGCCAGCTAAGCGGGCCTCCAGCCCGTTAGCAAAACAATGGGCTAACCTCTGATTCCCATCACCAAAAGGCGAGGCGTGCTGTCGAATCTGTTTCAAAAGCTCAGTTGCATTCCTTCTGTCATCAGCAGCAACCGCTTGCGCACACGTGACCAAAAGCGTCCTTAAATCTATCACTTCTTTTTTACTTTTCGGTTTCTTATCACGCGTTTTCCCTCTACCTCTTACTAAACTTTTCGGAACATTATCTTTGTGTTTATCTTTACTCGTTTCAGTCCTTAAAGTGTTGCGAAGCAACCGTAACGCCACCTCACCTTTCCCCATACTACACAAAAGTATCAAATCAATTTCTTTCGACCTCAGCGTCGAATCTTGAAAAATCGCAGCTTGTTTAATACTCCTTTGATAACCTTCATCTTCATCTTTAAATTGACCTTCCACATAACAACTTTTTCTCACCTTTGCCCCTACTGGCACTTCACAAACTCCACCGTTGAAATCGGTTAACAGATTATTATCACTCGGAAGCAACTTATTCGCTTCCTCGAACCCCTTATTAAACTTCATCATCATCTGATTCTTATCATAAATACTTTCAGGAGAATCCAACAAATTCATTTCATAATTAAATACATCATTAGATTTATTATTTCCACTGCTTGATGAACTTACAGACATAGATGGTACATTATGTGATTCATCAGCATACATATTAATATTAATATTATGATCTAATGAACAACTATCTTGTGGGCTTTGAATATACTGATCAACAGAGAACAAACCTTCATGATCATAAGATGGTGATGGAGGATACTTCTTACCAAGAACATCATAAAATGATTTCTCAGCAGCTTGAAGATCTAGTGATTCATAAAGCATACAAGATCTATCTTCCATGTCTTCTTCCATCAGCACTTGACTTATATATCCCAGTATTGCATCTGACAGGTCACAATCTTCATGTAGCTCATTGTTCGTATTCGAACGAGCAACCGGAGCCGAAGAACTGGTTTGATGATCGAATCGAATGCCCGTAAAGTTGCGAGAGTTAACCGGGTCGAATAACCCAATTCGAGGATCCATTTAGTAATGTAACAGTGAGTTAAGATTGAAAAGAGATTAATGATTCAAGAAACTAGAGAGATGTGTTGAGTTGAGGAAAGTGTATTTCAGCATTGACCACCATCATTGTTTGTGCAAATTTATGTGGTCCCTGATGACGTGGATAGACAAGTCAACTGTTGGAGAAAACCTCGGATCACGACGTTAAACTAAAATGGGAAAAAATAATAATGAGGAAAAGCTATTGTTTACATAGACAATAATAATTCATTTGTGACAGAAGGTCACATTCACATTAGTTAAAGACTTTTTTATCAAGGAAAAACTAGTTTTCTTTTCTACCGACAAACAAAGAAAGTGTATATATAAATTATTACTAGATTAGTGTATCTTTAAGTTCACAACATGTTCTTGTCATTCACTTGGTTTTTTTTATTCTTGTATATTGTCGGTCACACTCCTTCACACTTTCTTTTAATGTTACTGAAACATGTGCTTTGTCGAATCAGCTCCGTTTCTACTTCAACGCCTAAGTTGATTTCTTGAAGAGTCTCATTCTCGCACGCAACCCCTAAAGGTGTACACCTGTCCACTTATTTTTTGCCATTTGATGTGGAGCAAGTCGAGTCCGTTTGCTAAACTTGGTCACATACGTACTCTATGAGTCACGACCACCATTTTATTTCAGTCACAAAAAAAAAAGAATCTTATTTTAGCTTTTCTAGTTTCGTTAGATTTTTAACAAATCTTGTAGCCTAATCTTAAAGTTTCAAAGTTAGAAGATTTTTTCTTTTTAACTCCTTTTATTTAACTTATAAAAGTTAGACCCAAGATTATTATTACATAAAAAATACAAATAAATGGGTCACTTATTTTGTGTCATGAAATTGTCCACAGTTTGACCGATTTTTTGTCGTGACCAATTATCCCCTAGGACCCAATACATGCGTTTAGCAGTTAGCACGTAATCTTTGACTATATATCATTTTGTCTTGACCTAATATCCAACACCACCAAACCCATCCATTTCATCACTTTTAATTCACTTCTCTAATCAAATGGTCCAAGTAATAGTTCGATGGCTTTTGCACGAAATTTGTATCGCATATTAGATGGTGGATTCATATTTTATTGAATATGTATATATGTAACAAGATCTGGTGGGTAAAAATAAGAAGTGCTAAAGTGTAAACGATGTTAAACTAGCATAAAGTCAGTCAGTGTACGAAGATGACATTCACAACCTGTTTTCTATCTCTATTTATATAATTTAACAGAAAACATATTATTCCCTAGAACTTGGTTATTTTCTAAAAACTCTCATCTTATTCTTTGTCATATTCTCGTAAGATTATTTTATTATTTTTCTCTTTTTCATACACAAATAATAATTTATAGAGCTTTGGGTCTTAAGGCTGTGAAGAAACACTAACCGGACCCCGGTCAGATTACTGGTAACCTGGGGGTTAGATAGATGTTTCCCACGAGGGGTTAGACCCAGAGAAGATGGTTCTTCTGATAACCTGCAAAACAGACACCGTGAGCTTGTCACTGAGAAGGGGGGGTTCCTCCTTGTGACCACCCTCCGGCGTGAGAATCAGACTAGATTGCTCTTTAAATATAAGTGTATATTAAGAGATTGCTAGAGCAGATATCAGGTATAATATGATGATACAAGATAAGATGAGATGATCATACCATTTGGGGTATTTATAGCCGAAGGTAGGTTTCCAAGGAGGTGTGGCCGGCTGCAACAGTATTCCTGTTCCACCAACAGTGGCCTACGCACGTGCCCTGCTGGTAGTTGGTGGGTAGGCAGCGGCTGATAGTGACCAGGCCTGCTGTGTACTTTTCCTTTTCCACCAACTGCCGGCTATGCACGTGGTATGGCAGTAGTTGGTGAGTAGGCAGCGGCTAATAGCGACATACAGTACAGGAGCATGCTGCTCGCCATACTGTTGTCAATAAGCTGTCGTATCTTTAGTCAGATCTTTTGCCCATACCTCGTCAGGTACAGTACAGAAGATCTTCCCGTATCGTACGGACTGGCTTATTTGGGCGGGAGTATTCCCCCTCCCGCCCTTGTGCGGGATTGTTCCCGGCTTTGCTCATTCCTTCAGGTGACACTGAGTGATTGAGAGCTAAGTGCCTTGTGCGTGTAGCCTTGCTGCGCGGGTGGCCTTCCCTGATGGCTTGTATCCGAGGCTGCGGGGACAGGCGGAGTCCTTCACCATTGGGAGGCATTTCCTGCGGGAACAGCTTGCGTACTGCGCGTAAGGACGTCACGTCTCTGAGCATGGTTGGTCCTGCGGATCCAGTTGGTTTCTGCGCAGACATTCCTCTTCAAGGTGAGTCTTGCGGGTCCAACTGGGCTCTGCTGGGACCTACCTCTTCAGGCTGGAAAATAATTATGCATGATTCGCTGAACCGTGTTCGGAAAATCCACAGGTGTACGGCTAGGAAATTACCAAATGTATTAAAAGTAAAAAAGATATACACATGTTGATTCTTTAAACAAGTTTTTTCGTATTTAGCAAACTTTGTCTGATTCTACTCTCAACACAACCTGACCCATAACATCTGACCAAACCTCATATTTATTTCTGTGATCCATGATTCGACCCTCATGTTTGAAAAAGTGGCCGATTCATGCAAATGGGTCGCTTTTCATGACCCTAGGTTAGTTGGACCAAACGCCTGATGTATATCACAATCTGAACAGAAATAAAAGTTCACGTATCAATTATGTAGCGGGCCCAAGTGTTTTTTGAATTCCTTTTCATCACCCTATTTAAAATAGTCTTAAATCCATACCACAAAAAAAAAATAATAATAATAATAATAATAATAATAATAATAATAATAATAATAATAATAAAAATTAAAAGATCAAAAACAAATAAGGATACACAAAGTTTAGATAAAAATTAAATTTGCTAATCCATATATATAAATGCTATGATTAACCACCAAGAGGTGGTTAAAAACATTGATGTTAACCATTTCCCTTTAAAAAGCGCCACTTAATTTTCAATAGTTTTTCATTCACATTCTTGAAGAAGCAATTTACAAGCTAATAAATACACTCTTATCAACAATTTACCATCTCATGGATTTTTAATCCAAAGTTGAAATTACCCGAAATCATCTATCTTGAATTAATCACTCAAACACGTTTATTTGTGAGGTTCTTCTCTCATATAAAATCAATGGTTTTAAAATGCTTTGACGATATTTGAGATTAGTCATTTCTTAGTTTAGTATCTCTACTATCGACATAACTTAATAAAAGAATATGAGATTTTGTGTAATGTGTCACATCAAGCATGTATCTAGTTTTATTTTAAAATGATTAAAATAATACACTTACTGATAAATAAACTATTTATGATATTGTTTTATGTAGTATGTTAATTTAAGCATGTTTTTGTGTTGTGGTATGTACTAATTGTAATTAATCTGAATTTGAAACTTAGCATGTAACAACATATGGTTAATTATCATTCCTAGAGCTGAAGTCATTTAGATTAATATGTTATTTAGTTAATTTGTTTGTTGGTAATTTTGGGTATGATCTCTATAAATAAAAAATATATATTGTTACGGAAATTTTAGACCTATATAAATACTTCTATATGGATTGTGTGGTTTATCAACTTGATTATAACTTCAAAAAAAAAAAAAAAAAAAGAACTAGTGAATATTCACAAACTAATTAATGTACCTCACCCTATATGAATCATAAACCTACTACATGCAAACTAAACTTAAATGAGATCTTAAAACAGATTCCCAACCTTAACAGGCAACCCAACATTCTGATAAACTCTAATCTCACCATCCAACCCTGCGGTCACAATCACCAAACCCCACGCCGTCGAGTGGGTATTGTTGTTAGGAGTCGCACCAACGGACAGCAACGAAACATCATCAGGCTCACTGACACCTGTGTCAGTATTAGAAGGCTGCTCCGAGTCCTCACTCGTACCCTTTTTAGGAACTGGTGGCAGCTGTGATGATTTCTTAGCTTGCACATTATCGTCTGCAGAAAGTGGACCGGACCGTTTAGAGTCACATTTGAGTTGCGGTCCGTTGTCAAATCCTTGATGTTTGTTGCTTCCATGCCACGGCACCGCAACAGTAACGTCTGTACATATAAAGTGCTCATAAGAAGTAGTGGTCACATATTTGGGTTTAGCAGTACCACCACTGTTTTTCGGTTTTTCATGTTTCCAAATGAATACTTGTGAATCTTCACTAGCACAAATTACATACTTCCCATCTGCACTATATTAAGCTGAAAATTGACTACTTGTATTTTTATAACCTGTAACATAAGAATATATTAATACGTATTCAACATAACGACGCTTTTCATGAATGGAGCAAAATGCAACACCTATGAGTTTCTCAACGACATGTATCCCGTCTATGATTCTAATTCGAGAATCAGCAGATGTAATCACCACTTCAGACGGGTTCAAAGGAGAAAACTACATGTCACAAGATTAGGTGGATTAATAACTATAAACTATAGCAAGTTAATAAAATGTAGCATCAAAGTTAGTGTCACCTGAAAACTAGTTAGCTTTTTCGGATCCACTACCACTTTAGTATGCAACTCAATTTGATCCTTTTGTTCTAGCTTGCTATCTAAATGATCAAGACACATGATAAATTTGTTACAAGATTAATTTGAAACAATTTTATTATATGCTTGATGAAATAATGAGTCATTCATACCTTCAGCACTATACGACTTACAACAGCCATTGTGTAATCCAACAATCGCACCCTTGAATAGTTATGATTAGTTAACGACTTGAAATACACATATACATTGGCAAATTAGGTAATAATGTGGTATCTTAAGGATTGACATACTTGGCCATTAGGATAATAACCTACAGCAGTTATCATGTCATTAAGATCGTTCCAGTTGACAACTTTTCGGCTTGGTATGCTCCATATCCTAACCTTTTTGTCTAACGAGCCGCTTATGAAGTAATCATCATTCGTTGGATTGAACTGTATACAAGTCACTGCCATAAATATATGCTTGATAATCAGGGACACTTTCTTGAAATTACTAGATCATCATAAACTAAAGAATATATGTATACAAGTTATGTGTATACCATAATCGCTATGCGCAAACTGTTTCAAACAGTTCTTGGTTTCGATATCCCATAATCTTACAGTTTTGTCCATTGAAGATGAAAGCAGCAGCTGCCCATAAAGATCTTAAGTTTCTGTTTAAAATTGTATATATATATATATATATATATATATATATATATATATATATATTTATATAAAATCATAAAGCAGGATGGGAAACTAATTAACCTTAGATCTTGACCAAGATAGGTCCAAAACATCATCTTGGTGGCCATTGAATGTGCAGACAGGTTTTTCCGAAAGGCCAAACATACTTTCAGGCACCCTTACATACTCGGGAACATCCGGTTTCTTTTTATTATTCTTTGATTTTTTCTTCTTGTCTGCGGTTGAACCATCGGGTAAAGGTGGCCTGTTATCAGGGGTCCCTGAACCAGCCTTGTCATCTCCTGACCGCAACGACTGAACATCGCATTCTTGCACTTCCCAGACATGAATAACTTTATCTTCGCCACCGGATGCTAGATATTGTCCATCAGAACTAAATCTCATTGTCCAAATCGACCCGTCGTGGGCCTCGATTTTCTGACATAGATGCAATGCCGAGAATTCCTTAAACGGTTTTCTATAAGCTTTAGCTTTAAACCATCCTGAACTCTCGTTCTTTTCGGTAGAAGTTGTCGGTTCTACACTTGTTTTGTGTCGTCCACTCGTTTGTGAAGACAATGGTATAGCAGCCGTTGTGGTGGTAGTAATAGTAGCAGTAGAGTCAGTAGTTACACTTTCGTCCTTTTGATCTTTTTCTGTTATTTCTTTTTTCTCTTTTTCTGTTTTTTCGTTTTCTTTTGTTTTTTCTGTTTTATCTTTTTTCTCTTTTTCTGTTTTTGATATGCTCATTGAACCTCTTAGGTTCTTTAAGAATGAAGCTCCTTTCTTCTTACTATATCTAAAGCTCTTGCTAAGATAAGAGTTACTCATGGCTAACTTGCCATTGATACCCTCATTTCTCTTGCGACTCGCTCTACGCATTAATTCTTTCACAACCGGTGAATGCCCAACCGTATTCTCAAACTCATCCATTGTGAGTTGCTTTCCGGTTTGTAGATCACTAACCTTATTCCACATTCCCTCATCATTAAACTCTTTCACTACGAATTCCTTTCCTGTATCTAGATTCTTGATCAAGAAGAAAGAATCCAATTCTGCACTAGAGGTAGCACGCGGGTCATTGTTGTTCTTGTTATTGGGGTAGATCCCATGGAACCTTTTGGTAGCTTAGTGTTCGGGGTGTAAACTCTAAGAACGTTGGCATATTGACATGATAGTCCGACGGATGGTGTTACAAGTTCCGATGATGTCCTAGTAAGGCGTTGTTTTGATGCTGATCCAATCATATCCTCTTTTCGTAGTTTTGTGTTGAAGGAGCTTGTATCTATATCACTATCTGATCTAGAACGGACTAACAAGGTAGGCACTGACAAAACCTGAGCCTGAATTTCAGCCTGAACCTGAACATGAGGTTGTTTTGGTTTTGGTTCAGGTTCAGGCTGAGGTTCTCGCTCTTGTTGAGGTTGATGCTTAGGCTTAGCCTCAACCTCAGTTTTAGCATGTGGTTGAGGCTGAGTCTGAGGCTGAGCTTTAGTTTCATCGCCTGACTGCAACTCAGGCTCAGCCTGTCTTGATTCCTCCACACTAGGTGGACATTCTTTTACCGATGAATCCACCACATTCGGTTTTTCATTAGATTCGGTCGTGTCTATAGGAGTAACAACAGGTTTTATCGAATCTACTCTTTTCGTATACACTTTATTAAGTGTGTTGTTAGTTGTGCTAGATAACCTAGCAAAATCTTTATTGCTATTCAACCCCATGCCTTGTAGGAGCCGCCTTCGCCTGTCACACTCGGGTGCCACCATCCACATGTCATATTGACCCATAGAGAGCATGGCATTTTGCGGTTCCTTGATCGAATTCGAGGCAAGGTTGTAAGAGAAAGACACACGACTATCGTTGCCGCCACCATCGTCACCAGGTAACGGCATGTCAAGAGGGACAACAACCGAGAGACGGTTGGTGCTTTCGAAGAATTCATCATCGTCCACATTGAAGTCATCTAAGTCGTCCCAATTCATCGTCACGGTTCTCCCCGGTCTCCGCTCCATTTTCACACATTTCTCAAAAGACAAAACCTTGGATTTGGATTAGAAAACTTGTGTATGTTTTTGTGTTTGGGTAAAAAAAATGTTTTTGTTCTTAGAGGAATGAGAGGATACGAAAAAAGGGAGGGAAGTGGAAGAGAGAAAATAAAGGGGGTACATATACATATACATGCATGATGATCTTGTTTATATTGTGGCTGGCTTAAAATCATCCATAAAAAATATAAAATTATCACATTGTGGTTACTAGCATATTAATGTTAATTATAATGATATCAAAATAAGTTAGTATGCTAATTTCATAGATGGTTGTAGTTTGAACAGCCCAAGTACTAATAACAAATTCATCACATAGATAAAAGTAGCTAGAAAACATGAATCACTCAAAATTGATACAAAATCAATTTATGAATAAAGCTAGCATCGAATAAATACTATCATTATGAAATCATATCACACAACTTCATATATTCATTCCACCGGAATCATAACTTCATTAGTCCTAAACGCTGGCAACGTCCACGGCGGATTATACCTCGCCAACCCAAACTCTCCGGTAACTTTAAACCCATCTCTCTCCAAATCCTTCTTCAACTTGTCCACCTTCTCCTTCACCACCGTCTCACTCGCCACTCCGCTAAACCCCACCACTCCATACTTCCTCTCCCCCTCTTCCTTTATCACCACCCTCTCATCCACTGGCACCGGCGCATCCTCCGCCTTCTTGTACTTCTCCGGTAGTATAAACTGCATCGTCACTTTTTCACCACTTTCCTTCATAATGTTAAGTAGAGGGTTATAGATAATTATCAGGTTTGTATTAATTATTTTAATTGTTTTTATTATTTTATCAGAGTCCTAGTTATAGTCTAAACATGTTTATATTTAGGGTCGTTGAGTCCTAGTTATAGCTAGTCTAAACGTGTTTATATTTAGGGTCGTCTCATGGGTAAGCTAAATCAGGCTAAAGCTTTAGTTTTATAGGTGCTCATCTAAAATAGGAGTTTGTAACTTTATATTATGAGTTTTTGAAATAGTTTTTTTTTTTAAATAATTGGTAGCTTAGTGATGGGCAACAATCTAAGGAGGAATGTCTCATATCCATCATCATTACATATCATCCAGTTTTCTTAATTCTTATATACTCTCAAATGCTATACGCATAAAAAAAAGTAAAACAAACATAGAAAAAAAACATTTTAGTTGGCTAAAATACGGTGAGCGACCTGTTTATATTAAGCTATATGTAACGCGTCATAATAATTGTTACAACCAAGTTTTAAGTTATTTTCTTGATTATCAGAACTAGAAATTTTATTTCAAAATAAATCGTTTTACTCAAATACATTTATATCAACTCACCCCACCACCATGAGTTATCACAGGTGCAGTCATATCTATCTTTTCCACTTTGGTTATTGAAGAAACGTGGATCTACTCACTGGTAGCAGATCTACTTTCCTCGGGTATGATTAAACTGTTTTACCGATGGTTCCTCTGAATCCGTGTTCTTCCACCTACAAAATGAACAACGCCGTTACTTACCCCTCAGAAAGGGACAGAGGGGTCCTCTTTGGGGTAACCCTCCGGCGTGAGAATCAGTATCTTTGTGGAGAAGATAATAATGTGTGAGTCAGTGAATCTCAAGAGTATTGCTGAATCGCTGAATACTCTTGATTGTGTGACTGTGTGTTTTCTGTAACTGACTGTGAGTGAATATAATTCAATATGATTGAATGTGATATCACTGCTTGTAACTGTCAATGATTGAGTGTGAATGTGTCATCAAAGTGGAGTTGATGCTGTATTTATAGTGCTAGGGTTACCACCGGCTGGGCTCACCTCGTTGGCTTCCTCCAATCGCACTGCGCCACGTGTCCTCTGGGACACCTGGCGCTTTCTCGTTGGTTGTAATCACGTGGTAACACATGTGTCATGCTGAGTTGTCGACCTTTCATTCGGCAGCTATCAACATCAGCATATTCTTTCTCCTTAAAAAGATACCTTCTGGAAGGTTGTCTGATGTGCACAATCAAGGTTGCCCTAATCCTGATTTGGATAAGGACGAGGTTGATTATGTGCACGTATGATATGCGCTCACCCTGAGGATGCGCGGGGTCTTCTCTTTATTCTCACGCGCAGATATTTCATGCGCAGATGTGATATGCACGAGCATGTGATATGCGCCGCGCGCTGATGCGCTGCGCGCATATGTGATGCGCGAGCATATGTGTGCCTGGGCATATGATGCCTGAGCATGTTTTGTATGCGCCATGCGCATAGGTTTTGGCTTTGTGCCTTCATAATGTCTTTATCTTGTGGGTTGACCCGCCTTGCTTGGTGTTGAGGCGGGTACATACCTCTTCAAGCCCCCCCAGTCTAATGTGTGTCTTATCTCGCGCGAGCGCGGTAAGATGGATATTAGACTTACTGATTTTTGTCTTTTAATGGGGTTTTGTCGTTTTCCTGGTTGCTTCCATCGTTGCGCGAAGTTCTATCCATTTGGTTGAAAACGAAGGGTCCAAACACGTGGTTAGTTGGTGGTGACGTGCGCCGTAAACATGTCAGACGTTTCGTGTGCTCGAGGTGCTACAGTTGCCTTTCACGTCCCCTCACACAGCTGTCTTGAACACGTGTCGCGCTCGCATTGGTTAGCACCTGCGAGTGGGGGCGCGTCTCTGCTCCGTGGCAGGTCGGTTACAATCTTATGTCCCCTCAACAGTGTTAGGGACACGTGTCGCGCCCTCGTTGGCTTGGACCCGCGAGTGGGGGCGCGTGAAATCCGATCAGCTGCCACATTTCTCTCTCCTGGGCCTATAAAAGGAGGCCCTTAGGAAATTTTTATCTTCATCTTCATTGTTGATAATTTTCTTGTTTCTGCCTTTCATATTCTGAATTGAGTGTTTTCATCCTTTCGATTTCTTGATTATCTGCTGCTGCAGTTGTATGTCTGATAGTTCAGACTCGTCTAGCCCCTCAATCACCTCTGTTGCCTCTCGAAGACGCCGTGTGAAATCTGTGGTGATGTCGACATTGAAGCAAAAGGGGAAGGGGAAGAAGGTTGTTGAGACCACATCGGAGGAAGTAGGGAGGACCAAGGCCACCAAAAGGTGGAATGAAATCCCCTGCAAATTGAAGCAGGCAGATCTCGACAACCTCATCACCTCTCAGGGCTTTCCCACCCTGTTTGGCTGCATGTTGCCTAGGTCCGGGCAAACGGCGGCGGACCCGCCTGCCGGCTATATATCCCTATATAGCCACTTTTTCACCCACTGCAACCTTCGTCTCCCGATGACAAGGTTTGTGGGTGCACTGCTGAAGTTCTATGGGATTCATATATCCCAAGTCCATCCGTTTGGACTCGTGCGCGTGACTCACTTTGAGTTCATGTGCAAATCCCAGCGCGAGGAACCCACTCCTCGGCGCTTTCAGTATTTTTATAAGGCCAAGATCCAAGACAATTGGATCTCTTTTATTCCTCGCAGTCAGAAGGTGAAGTGCTCCACTGTTTCATTCAAGAGCCTTCATGACTGGTCTGAGAGGTTTTTTTACATTAGGGCCGGTGTGATCCCCATCCGTATGACCATGCGCTCTATCACTTCTGCGCCTGCGGATGAGGGTGTCCTCAAGAACCCAACTGGCGCCTGGGTTAAGAAACTGACCGCCGAACCATCCCCCGCGAAGAAAATTTGCGAGGAGGCGCTGGTTGGGGTCGGCATGAGTAAGCTTTGGGCGGATAGCGCGCTTGAGCCCGTTATCCAAGTCGACGGGTTGTGTAAGTTAATTTCATTGGTTTATTTATTTTTTCTGCGCGAACATAATTCTTTTGCTGATATCACTTGATTTGTTTTTGCGCAGTCACCAAGGATTATGTCCTTGCCGCTTATGATGAACAAGTGGAGGGTGGCTCCGTCGCGCTTGGCGCTGGGGAAGTTGGTTTCCCAGATCGGTTCGATGACATGTTCATCCCAGTGGATCTGGAATTTGACTTTGACAGTGACGCGCCTGGTAAGCCTTCGCACTTATGCTCATTCCTATAGAATATCCAAGTTTATTAACAGTTCTGTTGGTTGTTTTTGTAGATGCGCTTGAAAACTACGAGCTAGAGCTCGCGGAAGACGAGGAGGAGGAAGAGGAGGCGCCCCTACTAAAGCGCAAAGCTAAGGGGAAATCTGGCGCAGGGGCCAGTAAGAAACAGAAGAAAGATGACACCCCTGTCGCTCATCCCCATGCTCAAACGAAGGGACCTAAGGAAACCCAGGTGTTTACCACAAAGGTTTCTTTAGCTTCTCTGCCTGTGAGAGTGGGCAGACCTCCTGTCCACTTGAGGTATGGTGGCATCGCCTCCTCCTTTCGCGCGGCTGAAGAGAGAAGCAGTGCCGCGCCTGCAACAGGTATACTTTATTTATCTTCATCTGGCTGAATTGTTATTAAACCTTTGCTCCTTTAAATGTTTGCAGAGGCAGCGACGGTAACAGATCAGCCGCAGGCGCCACAAGGTGCCACGGCTGCGCCGGGGACTCCATCGAAGTCCCCTGTTCTACCCTCTGAAAAGGGTAGAATGGATTTTATGGCGATGTT
Organism: Bidens hawaiensis; assembly: GCF_021521415.1. Lineage (NCBI taxonomy): Eukaryota > Viridiplantae > Streptophyta > Magnoliopsida > Asterales > Asteraceae > Bidens > Bidens hawaiensis. The sequence goes on along the minus strand of NW_027497145.1, from coordinate 36,924 downwards.
CGATGCGCGAACAGAATTGCGCCAAGGTAAGTTTTGCACATATGTCTTCTGAATTTTTCCCTTTGGAGTCAGTCATAAACCATTTTTCCCTGTTTATTTGTTCATAGGAGTTGTAGCTGGCGCAACAGTTGCTGGTGATACTCCTGGCGCCGCTGCCGGCGCCGCTGGTTCTGGTCCTGCTCCTGCTAGTGCTGAGTCTCCCCTTATTGGGATTACCAAAGAGCAGGAAACCGTATTGCGCGCCGAACTGGCGGCGTCGAGACCTCCCTCGCCTCCTCCTGCACGCATCCCTCCCCGCGAGGCTGGTTTGGAGCCTTCCAGGTCGCAGGAGAAGAGGCCTGTTGAAGAAGATGAGGAGGACGAGGGGGTTCAAGTTGAAGACTCCTTGGGAGACCGCGCCAGCCCTGCGATGCCGCAAGTGTTCGCAGCGCAGACTTCTGGTGGGGCTGGCGCTGACTTTCCTGCTTCATCCCCGCAGGTATGTATTGATTTGTTGGTCCGCTGCGCGTACCTCCATATAAGTATGTTTTATGACTTAGAACTTTTCTTGTGTTTTGCAGGAAGGTGACCACGTTTACCGCCCGAGATGGAATATTAATGAAGAGAGTTCCTTTCAATCCATGGGCGTATGCGAGGACTTCTGGGCTCATGCCGTGCCTCCTACTGAAAGGAGGTATCAGGAGCACCCGCGCGGACTTGCTGAACGACCATGTTTTCGCTGGGTCGGCTTTCTTCGCTGCTTCCCAAGAGCTTCGTCGTGATTATATTAAAGTACGCGACGCTCTTGTGGAAGCCCAGCGAGAGGCTAAGGTGGCCGCCTGGAACCTGTCTGATGCTCGCGCGCGAGCTGAGAAACTCCAGGCGGAGCTCAGTGAAAACCGAGCAAGTGCCAACACCGCATACATCAAGCGCGGGCATGAGCTCCAAGCTGCGCGGGAGAAGCAGCAGTTGGCGGAGGCCGAAGTTGCCAAGTACGCGCGCAGAGTGCGTGTCTTGGAACAGCAGGCCGAGGCGCGTGACCAAGCTATCGTCCAGAGTATCACTGAGAAATCATCACTGGAGAGCGAGGTTGCGCGCCTGAAAAGGGATTTGGCGGCCGCGCAGGCCGATAGAGATGAGGCCTTGGCGACGGCGGCGTCTAGCCAGGAAGCACTTGGTGTTGCGCAGGCGGAGAAAGAAAAAATTTTGGCGGCAGCAGCGTCTGATAAGGAGGAACTAAAAAAGACTAAGGAAACTGTTGAGTTATTAAACTCTCAGGTTCCTGCCCTCGAGACGTCTGTTGCTGGCCTCGCGCAGGATCGCCAATGGCTGGTGTCACAGGGCATGGCTCGCTGCGCTTTGGCGATGAAATATTCCGCCGAGTTTCAAGCCCTTGTGATGGACTGCAATGCCGGCGCGCGTTTGGTGGGCCGAGCTGAAGGGTTTACGGATGGGTATGAGTATGGCATGTTGAGGAAGAACCCATCCGAGTACCCTTACAAGAGCGATGCGGCCTGCGCGGACATGGCCGCGGTGGGGGAAAAGTATATGAATACTCCCATCCCCATCCTTATGCAGGTACCTTGATCTTAATGAGTTTTACTTGACTAACTTTTCTAAGTGTTTTGTACTCATTACTTTTCTAATGATTTACAGATAGCTGCGCTTGCTGACCAGCCCGACCTCGGCGCGCTAAAGAAGTTGCTTGATGATTGCGAGAGGGCTGGTGGCGATGATGGTGGCGCGGGGGATGTTGCCCCTGCCAGCGGCTCTGGCGCGACGAAAGAATCTGCTCCTGACACCGTTGTGATCGAAGACTCCAATGAGGAGGAAGAACTTGACTATGGTCAGTTCGGGGATGAGGAGCAGACCGCGCCAGATGCTGCGGGAGATGATGAGGGTGATGAAGCGGCTGACGTCGACGTGGAGACTTGAGAAGCCCTTCATCAAATTTTGTATATTTATTTTATTTTATTTTTTTTTTGTTTTTGTACTTGTAATTTGTAACTCATCATACTTGTAAATTTCAATGCAATGGAATGAAACTTGTTTTCTCCTTCTTTCATCTTGTGCATTTCCATTCATCTCTTCATGTTTGCTTGTATAGATATAAGATATGGTTGCACGTTAAAATAAGAACAAGGTTGTAAGGAAATTATTCACTTAACCATAGTCCTATTTTGTAAGTGGTTTCGCAGTATCTCGTTTATGCTGACATGCGCGATAACTTTTCACAATTCCTTTTTCGCGCGTCATAGTCGCGCTGTTTTTACATGGAAGTATGAGTTTTAGCCATTACATGTCAGCATGTGTTAGTCAGATATCCACTTTGATTCCTCGCGCGATCTCGACCTGAGACCTTAACAACTATGTTATGGCATGCACTTTGCCTTAGTCGTTTAAGGAGTTTTATGATCAAGCTGCGCGGGATGTAAGATGGATGTTTGTGAGTGTTTTGAGCTAAGGCTCTTTGTTTTGGGCTAAGGCCCTGACGTGTTTAGAGTTAAGACTCATTAACGTGTTTGAGCTAAGGCTCGTAGGTTTGGGCTAAGACCCTGATGTTTTAGAGTTAAGACTCGTTAACGCGTTTGAGCTAAGGCTCGCGCATGTATGTTTTACTTCGTTTTATTTTGTTTTGAAGTCAATATAGTGTTGTCATATTGCTCCAAATTAATAAAGGAAGCGTGAAACATGTATGCAAAGGTTTATAGAACAAATATTGAAAGATAGCGCGACAAATATTGAAAGATAGCGCGAATCATCATTCATGATGGCTTAAAAGCCTTGATTACAAATTTGAACTTTTTACATGAAGCATTTTCTAAGTTGTGCCGCGTTCCACGCGCGCGGTATCTTTTTTCCATTCAAATCTTTTAAAGTGTACGCGCCTTTCCCCAAATCTTCTGAAATTTGATAAGGTCCCTCCCAATTGGGGGACATTTTTCCTGGGGGTATTGCGCGACTAGCTTCATTGTTTCGAAGGACAAAATCATTTTTCTTGAAGTGGCACTCTTTAACGCGCTGATTATAATATTTTTCCAGCTTTTTCTTGTATCTGGCTTCATTAATGATAGCCGATTCTCTGCGCCCTTCAAGCAAGTTAAGGTCCAATCTTCTTTCGCGCTCGTTATCAGTTTTGCTCATCATGAGTACCCTATGGGATGGGCATCCAATTTCTGCTGGGATCATAGCCTCTGTCCCATAGGTTAGGCTGAACGGGGATTCGCCATTGCTAGTTTTGCTTAATGTCCTGTGCGCCCACAGGACATTAGGTAACTCTTCGACCCAAGAATGGGATTCTCCCTCCAACCTTTTCTTCAGCCCATTTAGCAAACTTTGATTCGCGCGCTCCACTTGGCCATTCCCCTGAGGGTGGTAGACGGACGTGAAGATTTGGTTGATGTGCAATTCTTTGAGCCAGCTTGATATCTTCCTGTCAGTGAATTGTTTGCCATTGTCGCTCACAATTTCCATAGGAAGGCCAAAACGGCAAATGATGTGGCTCCAAATAAATTGCTTCATCGCCTCAGCTGTGATTTTTGCTAGTGGCTTGGCCTCAACCCATTTTGTGAAATAGTCTATCGCCACTACCAAAAATTTCACTCGCCCTTGCGCTTGCGGCAGGGGCCCCACAATATCAATGGCCCATTTGTGGAAAGGCCATGCGGAGGTGACTGGAATCAAGTTGTTCTTTGGACGCATGGTGTTTGGCGCGTAGCTCTGACATGCCTTGCATTTTTGGATTTCTTTTAGCGCATCCAAGTACATGCCTGGCCAATAGTAGCCTGAGCTCATCGCCTTGGCAACCACCATGCGCGGACCAGCGTGAATTCCACAGATTCCTTCATGAATCTCCCTAATCACATAGGTTGCTTCTTCAGCATCCAGGCACTTCATGAGCGGTCCAAGATAAGAGCGCCGATATAATGTACCATCAAGTAATTCATAGTTCTGTGCCTTGTGTCTTATCTTTCTCGCCTGTGCGCGATCGTCCGGTAACTTCCCCTCCTTCAGGAATTCCATTATTGGAGTTATCCAGGATGAAGGGGTTGTATGAATTACAAGGACCGATTGCGTTTGCACTGACGGGCTGCTCATTACCTCCACCCTGACATCTTTGCCAAAGTGATCAAAATTAGTTGATGCCATTTTACTCAACGCGTCAGCGTACTTGTTTTCGCTGCGCGAGATGTGTATGATTCTGAAGAAGTCAAACTGCTCAACGAGCTTTTTTGCCTGCTCTAGATACAGAGGCATTGTGTTCTCCTTGGCGTCATATAGGCCGTTGACCTGAGCAGCTACCAAGTAAGAATCAACATGCGCCTCTAGTCTTTTAACCCCAAACTTGCGCGCGATGCGCAGACCAGCCAGCAGGGCTTCATACTCAGCCTCATTGTTGGTACTCTTGAAGTCCAACCTGGTAGCATAAGTATATTCATGATTATCAGGGTCCACCAGTTTGAGGCCTGCGCCGGACCCTTCGCTGTTGGAGGCTCCATCAGTGAATAGCCTCCAAACATCTTCTTCATCATTTGCTCGCGGAGGGTCTACCTCGCGCTGAGCTTCTTCAATCTTTCCGTCTGGGATTTCCGTGATGAAATCCGCCAAAACTTGACCCTTTATCGCTGGACGGGGCTTATAAGTGATCGTGTGTTCACCTAATTCCAGCGCCCACTTTGTCAGCCTTCCAGAGAGCGCGGGGCGTCGCAAGACTTGCTGGATGTTGTAACCAGTCAGAACTTCAATAGGATGACCATTGAAGTATCTATGGAGCTTGCGCGACGCGTGTGTTAGTGACAAAACTAACTTTTCCATGATGGAATAGCGCGTCTCAGGGTCTGTGAGCACCCGACTCACATAGTATATTGGCGTTTGTATCCCCTTGCGATCCACCAATAATACTGCGCCGATCGCGCGGTCTCCAGCTGACAGGTACAATGTAAGGGTTTCGCCAGGAAGTGGAGCTGTGAGCGCTGGCAACTTTATGAGACATTCTTTTATCTCAGTGAAAGCTTGCTCAGCCTCAGGCGTCCACTTGAATTGGCTCTTCTTCAAACAGTTCCTCAAGGTGTTAACGAATGGAGTAGATTTGCTGGCGTGGTTCGCTAGGAACCTGTTGATTGACACCAATCTACCATTCAGCTTCTGAACCTCTTTCATGGTGGATGGTGAAGGCATGTCAAGGATGGCTTCCACCTTTTCAGGGTTCACCTTGAAACCATCCTTAGTGACCATTACACCAAGAAATTTCCCCTCTTCTGCGCCGAAAGTACATTTGGTCGGGTTGAGCTTCATGTTAACTTCCGTTAGGCGCTGAAGAGTTTCCTCGATGTCTTTGAGCATTTGTCTCTCCTCCCTGCTCTTGATCACCAAATCATCAACGTAGACTTCTAGATTTCTTCCGATTTGTTCACTGAAAACCGAATCCATAAGTCTCTGATAGGTTGCGCCCGCATTCTTTAAACCAAAGGGCATTTTTGTGTAACAAAAAACACCCTTGTCGGTTCTGAAGGCAGTCTTGTCTTCATCCTGTGGTGCCATTTGAATCTGGTGATAGCCTTTGTAGGCATCCAGGAAACATTTGAGCTTGAATGGCGCCACGGAGTCCACCTTTGCGTCGATGTTTGGGAGGGGGTAACAGTCTTTCGGACATGCTTTGTTGAGGTCCTTGAAGTCAATACACATTCTCCATGACCCGTTGCTTTTCTTTACCATCACAGGATTGGCTACCCATGTCTGGTATCGGATCGGGCGGATGATGTTTGCGCGCAACAGGTCCTCCACTTGCTCATTCATGGCCTTCGCCTTTTCATCCCCCATGATTCTCTTTTTCTGAGCAATTGGCTCCACCGACTTGAACGTGTTAAGAGAATGTTGCGCCAAGTCTCGCGGGACTCCCGTCATATCGGAGTGTTGCCACGCGAAAACCGACGTGTATTTTGTGAGCAACTTTTTCATTCTCAATCTCGTTTCGTCTGAAATGGTAGCGCCAATTGTGACCGTTTGCTCTGGGAATTTTGGGTTTAAAATCCACTTCTCTGGCGCATTGTCAGCCATTGGAAGTTTCATTCTCCCTTCCCGCGGCGTGCTTGTCACTGCGCACAAATGATCGCGGTAAACAAATGTTACGCCTGTTGGTGTAGGGATCCCCAATGCGCCGTGCGCTGGCGACGGTACAGCATTAAATTGGGCAATCGTTCCCCTACCCAGGATCATATTGTGGCATGACGTGGTGGGCAAGACCAAGAAGTTGACAACTTCGGCTCGCTTGTGCTCATCATCCCCCATAGTTAGTTCAAACTGAATCTGGCCTAGGGGATGTATGATTTCATTTGAGACACCACAGATTGGTGCGTTCACAATTTCGAGCCGCGCTTGATCTGCCGGGTCTAACTTTCTGAAACACTGCTCATACATAATGTCAGATTCGCTTCCAGTGTCCACCAGGACCTTTGACACTTCGTAATGAGCAATGTGTGTGGTGATGACGAGAGGACTGCTTATTGAAGGGCCTCCCCTGATTCTTGGGAAGATGACTTGCTCCTCGCGCCAATCTCCGTGGATTTGCGCGCTTCTTTTTTTTGACGTCTGCCCTTGTCGTCCCCCCTCAGCCACACAGATTCTTTTATATTTCTTGTTGGCAGAGGCTCCTTCCGGTTGCTCATCTTCTATTCTTTGGTTTTTTACCAAGTGAGCCAGCCTGCCTGACTTTACATCCTTCTCGATCGCATCCTTTAAATGATGGCATGCATCGGTGTTGTGGCCCGGGGACCTGTGAAATTCACAATATTTGCCACTGTTTTGCGGTCCCTTGTAGTGTAGTTGTTTGGGGGGCTTGAATTGGACATTCTCAGTACTTAACACCTGTGAAGGTGTTTTAGTGAGGGGCGTGCATATTCTTGGCAGAGGTCTGCTAGGATCTCTGCCGCCCTCCCTCTTGTCACCCTCCCCGCGATTACAAACTTCTTTTTGGGGCTGTGGTGAGGTTGGTTGCGCTTGTTTTTCCGCGGAAGAAAAACTTGTTGGCTGCAACCTGGACCATACAGAGTTCTGTTTGGCCCTCTTATCTTTGCTGCGCGGTGATTCTGCCTGATGCGCTCTTTCTCTTGCCCTATCTTGGGCAATCTGTTTCTCATTTCTCGCGAAAACTCGCGATGCCTCCATTAACTTGGCCCACGTGGTGGGCATACCATCTTTGCTTACGAGAGCCCGGCGGAGTTGATCACTGCGCGCGCCTTGTATAAAGGCCACGCGCAGGAGCTGCTCAGTTATACCCCCGATTGCCAGGGATTCCTGATTGAAACGAGTGATGTAATCTTCAATCGTTTCATCATTCCTGCGTATGCAGTGCATGATGTCATCAGGATCGCGCGTGTGCCTGCGCTGCTGTACGAAGTGGGCTTGGAACTTTTCTAATAGTTCCTCGAACCCATCAATTTTCCCTGTCGGCAAGCTTTCGAACCATACCCGCGCGGCGCCCGTGAGGCAGCGAGCAAACATATGACACCATGTTGGCATCGTCCAGCTCTCTAGGTTTCCCGTGTTATAGAAACCTTGCAAAAAGTCATCTGGATCTGTTGTGCCATCATATTTACCCAGACCACTTGGCATCTTTGTCTTGTGCTGGATGGGAGCCTGCGCGATGCGCGCAGTAAACTTTGAGTGTTTTACCAGGATGGCTGGTCTGTAGGGCGTGGTTACGTCCACTTGCCCTCTGATCGGTGGGCTGTAGGGCATGTGCAGATCCAGATCTGCTCTGGCTCCAGGCGCCATGTTCACAGGCGCGCGGAGCTGTGAGCCTCCTGCATGAGTATCCCGTGTCTTCCTCATGCTATGCACTTCTTCATCACTGAACTCAGTGTGTGCAGTGTGAACAGAATGTCCCTCTTCCGGCTGCGCGCGGCCTCTTTGTAGTCTGCTTATCAAAAGCTTGCCTTTGTGTTTGGTCGGCTAGCTTCTTCTGCTTGACCATTTCGTTGTACTTTTCAATCAGACGCCGCTGCTCGTTTATGAGCCATTCATTCGGATCATTTGCTTCATCTTCTGGACCCATTGGTCCTTTCAGCTTCGCGCCGGCCATATTTTGTAACGTGTGATCGTCTGGAGGAGTTTCAGTCTGGCCGTGAGGGGTTGTGACGAAGGGACGGTTGCTGGTGGTACGCGTAGAATCACGCGGAACCCTCAGAACCTGCTGTCCGTCGTTAACACCCTCACGTTCAATATCCTCCAGAGCTTGATCAACATTACGAACTCCAGAAACCATGGTGATTGATTTTTTTGTAGATCTGGATGAGATCTGATGCGCCTCTAGTCTTTTAACCCCAAACTTGCGCGCGATGCGCAGAACAGCCAGCAGGGCTTCATACTCAGCCTCATTGTTGGTACTCTTGAAGTCCAACCTGATAGCATAAGTATATTCATGATTATCAGGGTCCACCAGTTTGAGGCCTGCGCCGGACCCTTCGCTGTTGGAGGCTCCATCAGTGAATAGCCTCCAAACATCTTCTTCATCATTTGCTCGCGGAGGGTCTACCTCGCGCTGAGCTTCTTCAATCTTTCCGTCTGGGATTTCCGTGATGAAATCCGCCAAAACTTGACCCTTTATCGCTGGACGGGGCTTATAAGTGATCGTGTGTTCACCTAATTCCAGCGCCCACTTTGTCAGCCTTCCGGAGAGCGCGGGGCGTCGCAAGACTTGCTGGATGTTGTAACCAGTCAGAACTTCAATAGGATGACCATTGAAGTATCTATGGAGCTTGCGCGACGCGTGTGTTAGTGACAAAACTAACTTTTCCATGATGGAATAGCGCGTCTCAGGGTCTGTGAGCACCCGACTCACATAGTATATTGGCGTTTGTATCCCCTTGCGATCCACCAATAATACTGCGCCGATCGCGCGGTCTCCAGCTGACAGGTACAATGTAAGGGTTTCGCCAGGAAGTGGAGCTGTGAGCGCTGGCAACTTATGAGACATTCTTTTATCTCAGTGAAAGCTTGCTCAGCCTCAGGCGTCCACTTGAATTGGCTCTTCTTCAAACAGTTCCTCAAGGTGTTAACGAATGGAGTAGATTTGCTGGCGTGGTTCGCTAGGAACCTGTTGATTGACACCAATCTACCATTCAGCTTCTGAACCTCTTTCATGGTGGATGGTGAAGGCATGTCAAGGATGGCTTCCACCTTTTCAGGGTTCACCTTGAAACCATCCTTAGTGACCATTACACCAAGAAATTTCCCCTCTTCTGCGCCGAAAGTACATTTGGTCGGGTTGAGCTTCATGTTAACTTCCGTTAGGCGCTGAAGAGTTTCCTCGATGTCTTTGAGCATTTGTCTCTCCTCCCTGCTCTTGATCACCAAATCATCAACGTAGACTTCTAGATTTCTTCCGATTTGTTCACTGAAAACCGAATCCATAAGTCTCTGATAGGTTGCGCCCGCATTCTTTAAACCAAAGGGCATTTTTGTGTAACAAAAAACACCCTTGTCGGTTCTGAAGGCAGTCTTGTCTTCATCCTGTGGTGCCATTTGAATCTGGTGATAGCCTTTGTAGGCATCCAGGAAACATTTGAGCTTGAATGGCGCCACGGAGTCCACCTTTGCGTCGATGTTTGGGAGGGGGGTAACAGTCTTTCGGACATGCTTTGTTGAGGTCCTTGAAGTCAATACACATTCTCCATGACCCGTTGCTTTTCTTTACCATCACAGGATTGGCTACCCATGTCTGGTATCGGATCGGGCGGATGATGTTTGCGCGCAACAGGTCCTCCACTTGCTCATTCATGGCCTTCGCCTTTTCATCCCCCATGATTCTCTTTTTCTGAGCAATTGGCTCCACCGACTTGAACGTGTTAAGAGAATGTTGCGCCAAGTCTCGCGGGACTCCCGTCATATCGGAGTGTTGCCACGCGAAAACCGACGTGTATTTTGTGAGCAACTTTTTCATTCTCAATCTCGTTTCGTCTGAAATGGTAGCGCCAATTGTGACCGTTTGCTCTGGGAATTTTGGGTTTAAAATCCACTTCTCTGGCGCATTGTCAGCCATTGGAAGTTTCATTCTCCCTTCCCGCGGCGTGCTTGTCACTGCGCACAAATGATCGCGGTAAACAAATGTTACGCCTGTTGGTGTAGGGATCCCCAATGCGCCGTGCGCTGGCGACGGTACAGCATTAAATTGGGCAATCGTTCCCCTACCCAGGATCATATTGTGGCATGACGTGGTGGGCAAGACCAAGAAGTTGACAACTTCGGCTCGCTTGTGCTCATCATCCCCCATAGTTAGTTCAAACTGAATCTGGCCTAGGGGATGTATGATTTCATTTGAGACACCACAGATTGGTGCGTTCACAATTTCGAGCCGCGCTTGGTCTGCCGGGTCTAACTTTCTGAAACACTGCTCATACATAATGTCAGATTCGCTTCCAGTGTCCACCAGGACCTTTGACACTTCGTAATGAGCAATGTGTGTGGTGATGACGAGAGGACTGCTTATTGAAGGGCCTCCCCTGATTCTTGGGAAGATGACTTGCTCCTCGCGCCAATCTCCGTGGATTTGCGCGCTTCTTTTTTTTGACGTCTGCCCTTGTCGTCCCCCCTCAGCCACACAGATTCTTTTATATTTCTTGTTGGCAGAGGCTCCTTCCGGTTGCTCATCTTCTATTCTTTGGTTTTTTACCAAGTGAGCCAGCCTGCCTGACTTTACATCCTTCTCGATCGCATCCTTTAAATGATGGCATGCATCGGTGTTGTGGCCCGGGGACCTGTGAAATTCACAATATTTGCCACTGTTTTGCGGTCCCTTGTAGTGTAGTTGTTTGGGGGGCTTGAATTGGACATTCTCAGTACTTAACACCTGTGAAGGTGTTTTAGTGAGGGGCGTGCATATTCTTGGCAGAGGTCTGCTAGGATCTCTGCCGCCCTCCCTCTTGTCACCCTCCCCGCGATTACGAACTTCTTTTTGGGGCTGTGGTGAGGTTGGTTGCGCTTGTTTTTCCGCGGAAGAAAAACTTGTTGGCTGCAACCTGGACCATACAGAGTTCTGTTTGGCCCTCTTATCTTTGCTGCGCGGTGATTCTGCCTGATGCGCTCTTTCTCTTGCCCTATCTTGGGCAATCTGTTTCTCATTTCTCGCGAAAACTCGCGATGCCTCCATTAACTTGGCCCACGTGGTGGGCATACCATCTTTGCTTACGAGAGCCCGGCGGAGTTGATCACTGCGCGCGCCTTGTATAAAGGCCACGCGCAGGAGCTGCTCAGTTATACCCCCGATTGCCAGGGATTCCTGATTGAAACGAGTGATGTAATCTTCAATCGTTTCATCATTCCTGCGTATGCAGTGCATGATGTCATCAGGATCGCGCGTGTGCCTGCGCTGCTGTACGAAGTGGGCTTGGAACTTTTCTAATAGTTCCTCGAACCCATCAATTTTCCCTGTCGGCAAGCTTTCGAACCATACCCGCGCGGCGCCCGTGAGGCAGCGAGCAAACATATGACACCATGTTGGCATCGTCCAGCTCTCTAGGTTTCCCGTGTTATAGAAACCTTGCAAAAAGTCATCTGGATCTGTTGTGCCATCATATTTACCCAGACCACTTGGCATCTTTGTCTTGTGCTGGATGGGAGCCTGCGCGATGCGCGCAGTAAACTTTGAGTGTTTTACCAGGATGGCTGGTCTGTAGGGCGTGGTTACGTCCACTTGCCCTCTGATCGGTGGGCTGTAGGGCATGTGCAGATCCAGATCTGCTCTGGCTCCAGGCGCCATGTTCACAGGCGCGCGGAGCTGTGAGCCTCCTGCATGAGTATCCCGTGTCTTCCTCATGCTATGCACTTCTTCATCACTGAACTCAGTGTGTGCAGTGTGAACAGAATGTCCCTCTTCCGGCGCGCGCGGCCTCTTTGTAGTCTGCTTATCAAAAGCTTGCCTTTGTGTTTGGTCGGCTAGCTTCTTCTGCTTGACCATTTCGTTGTACTTTTCAATCAGACGCCGCTGCTCGTTTATGAGCCATTCATTCGGATCATTTGCTTCATCTTCTGGACCCATTGGTCCTTTCAGCTTCGCGCCGGCCATATTTTGTAACGTGTGATCGTCTGGAGGAGTTTCAGTCTGGCCGTGAGGGGTTGTGACGAAGGGACGGTTGCTGGTGGTACGCGTAGAATCACGCGGAACCCTCAGAACCTGCTGTCCGTCGTTAACACCCTCACGTTCAATATCCTCCAGAGCTTGATCAACATTACGAACTCCAGAAACCATGGTGATTGATTTTTTTGTAGATCTGGATGAGATCTGATGCGCCTCTAGTCTTTTAACCCCAAACTTGCGCGCGATGCGCAGAACAGCCAGCAGGGCTTCATACTCAGCCTCATTGTTGGTACTCTTGAAGTCCAACCTGATAGCATAAGTATATTCATGATTATCAGGGTCCACCAGTTTGAGGCCTGCGCCGGACCCTTCGCTGTTGGAGGCTCCATCAGTGAATAGCCTCCAAACATCTTCTTCATCATTTGCTCGCGGAGGGTCTACCTCGCGCTGAGCTTCTTCAATCTTTCCGTCTGGGATTTCCGTGATGAAATCCGCCAAAACTTGACCCTTTATCGCTGGACGGGGCTTATAAGTGATCGTGTGTTCACCTAATTCCAGCGCCCACTTTGTCAGCCTTCCGGAGAGCGCGGGGCGTCGCAAGACTTGCTGGATGTTGTAACCAGTCAGAACTTCAATAGGATGACCATTGAAGTATCTATGGAGCTTGCGCGACGCGTGTGTTAGTGACAAAACTAACTTTTCCATGATGGAATAGCGCGTCTCAGGGTCTGTGAGCACCCGACTCACATAGTATATTGGCGTTTGTATCCCCTTGCGATCCACCAATAATACTGCGCCGATCGCGCGGTCTCCAGCTGACAGGTACAATGTAAGGGTTTCGCCAGGAAGTGGAGCTGTGAGCGCTGGCAACTTATGAGACATTCTTTTATCTCAGTGAAAGCTTGCTCAGCCTCAGGCGTCCACTTGAATTGGCTCTTCTTCAAACAGTTCCTCAAGGTGTTAACGAATGGAGTAGATTTGCTGGCGTGGTTCGCTAGGAACCTGTTGATTGACACCAATCTACCATTCAGCTTCTGAACCTCTTTCATGGTGGATGGTGAAGGCATGTCAAGGATGGCTTCCACCTTTTCAGGGTTCACCTTGAAACCATCCTTAGTGACCATTACACCAAGAAATTTCCCCTCTTCTGCGCCGAAAGTACATTTGGTCGGGTTGAGCTTCATGTTAACTTCCGTTAGGCGCTGAAGAGTTTCCTCGATGTCTTTGAGCATTTGTCTCTCCTCCCTGCTCTTGATCACCAAATCATCAACGTAGACTTCTAGATTTCTTCCGATTTGTTCACTGAAAACCGAATCCATAAGTCTCTGATAGGTTGCGCCCGCATTCTTTAAACCAAAGGGCATTTTTGTGTAACAAAAAACACCCTTGTCGGTTCTGAAGGCAGTCTTGTCTTCATCCTGTGGTGCCATTTGAATCTGGTGATAGCCTTTGTAGGCATCCAGGAAACATTTGAGCTTGAATGGCGCCACGGAGTCCACCTTTGCGTCGATGTTTGGGAGGGGGTAACAGTCTTTCGGACATGCTTTGTTGAGGTCCTTGAAGTCAATACACATTCTCCATGACCCGTTGCTTTTCTTTACCATCACAGGATTGGCTACCCATGTCTGGTATCGGATCGGGCGGATGATGTTTGCGCGCAACAGGTCCTCCACTTGCTCATTCATGGCCTTCGCCTTTTCATCCCCCATGATTCTCTTTTTCTGAGCAATTGGCTCCACCGACTTGAACGTGGTAAGAGAATGTTGCGCCAAGTCTCGCGGGACTCCCGTCATATCGGAGTGTTGCCACGCGAAAACCGACGTGTATTTTGTGAGCAACTTTTTCATTCTCAATCTCGTTTCGTCTGAAATGGTAGCGCCAATTGTGACCGTTTGCTCTGGGAATTTTGGGTTTAAAATCCACTTCTCTGGCGCATTGTCAGCCATTGGAAGTTTCATTCTCCCTTCCCGCGGCGTGCTTGTCACTGCGCACAAATGATCGCGGTAAACAAATGTTACGCCTGTTGGTGTAGGGATCCCCAATGCGCCGTGCGCTGGCGACGGTACAGCATTAAATTGGGCAATCGTTCCCCTACCCAGGATCATATTGTGGCATGACGTGGTGGGCAAGACCAAGAAGTTGACAACTTCGGCTCGCTTGTGCTCATCATCCCCCATAGTTAGTTCAAACTGAATCTGGCCTAGGGGATGTATGATTTCATTTGAGACACCACAGATTGGTGCGTTCACAATTTCGAGCCGCGCTTGGTCTGCCGGGTCTAACTTTCTGAAACACTGCTCATACATAATGTCAGATTCGCTTCCAGTGTCCACCAGGACCTTTGACACTTCGTAATGAGCAATGTGTGTGGTGATGACGAGAGGACTGCTTATTGAAGGGCCTCCCCTGATTCTTGGGAAGATGACTTGCTCCTCGCGCCAATCTCCGTGGATTTGCGCGCTTCTTTTTTTTGACGTCTGCCCTTGTCGTCCCCCCTCAGCCACACAGATTCTTTTATATTTCTTGTTGGCAGAGGCTCCTTCCGGTTGCTCATCTTCTATTCTTTGGTTTTTTACCAAGTGAGCCAGCCTGCCTGACTTTACATCCTTCTCGATCGCATCCTTTAAATGATGGCATGCATCGGTGTTGTGGCCCGGGGACCTGTGAAATTCACAATATTTGCCACTGTTTTGCGGTCCCTTGTAGTGTAGTTGTTTGGGGGGCTTGAATTGGACATTCTCAGTACTTAACACCTGTGAAGGTGTTTTAGTGAGGGGCGTGCATATTCTTGGCAGAGGTCTGCTAGGATCTCTGCCGCCCTCCCTCTTGTCACCCTCCCCGCGATTACGAACTTCTTTTTGGGGCTGTGGTGAGGTTGGTTGCGCTTGTTTTTCCGCGGAAGAAAAACTTGTTGGCTGCAACCTGGACCATACAGAGTTCTGTTTGGCCCTCTTATCTTTGCTGCGCGGTGATTCTGCCTGATGCGCTCTTTCTCTTGCCCTATCTTGGGCAATCTGTTTCTCATTTCTCGCGAAAACTCGCGATGCCTCCATTAACTTGGCCCACGTGGTGGGCATACCATCTTTGCTTACGAGAGCCCGGCGGAGTTGATCACTGCGCGCGCCTTGTATAAAGGCCACGCGCAGGAGCTGCTCAGTTATACCCCCGATTGCCAGGGATTCCTGATTGAAACGAGTGATGTAATCTTCAATCGTTTCATCATTCCTGCGTATGCAGTGCATGATGTCATCAGGATCGCGCGTGTGCCTGCGCTGCTGTACGAAGTGGGCTTGGAACTTTTCTAATAGTTCCTCGAACCCATCAATTTGCCCTGTCGGCAAGCTTTCGAACCATACCCGCGCGGCGCCCGTGAGGCAGCGAGCAAACATATGACACCATGTTGGCATCGTCCAGCTCTCTAGGTTTCCCGTGTTATAGAAACCTTGCAAAAAGTCATCTGGATCTGTTGTGCCATCATATTTACCCAGACCACTTGGCATCTTTGTCTTGTGCTGGATGGGAGCCTGCGCGATGCGCGCAGTAAACTTTGAGTGTTTTACCAGGATGGCTGGTCTGTAGGGCGTGGTTACGTCCACTTGCCCTCTGATCGGTGGGCTGTAGGGCATGTGCAGATCCAGATCTGCTCTGGCTCCAGGCGCCATGTTCACAGGCGCGCGGAGCTGTGAGCCTCCTGCATGAGTATCCCGTGTCTTCCTCATGCTATGCACTTCTTCATCACTGAACTCAGTGTGTGCAGTGTGAACAGAATGTCCCTCTTCCGGCGCGCGCGGCCTCTTTGTAGTCTGCTTATCAAAAGCTTGCCTTTGTGTTTGGTCGGCTAGCTTCTTCTGCTTGACCATTTCGTTGTACTTTTCAATCAGACGCCGCTGCTCGTTTATGAGCCATTCATTCGGATCATTTGCTTCATCTTCTGGACCCATTGGTCCTTTCAGCTTCGCGCCGGCCATATTTTGTAACGTGTGATCGTCTGGAGGAGTTTCAGTCTGGCCGTGAGGGGTTGTGACGAAGGGACGGTTGCTGGTGGTACGCGTAGAATCACGCGGAACCCTCAGAACCTGCTGTCCGTCGTTAACACCCTCACGTTCAATATCCTCCAGAGCTTGATCAACGTTACGAACTCCAGAAACCATGGTGATTGATTTTTTTGTAGATCTGGATGAGATCTGATTGCCGTTTGTAACAGTGGATGGCGCCAATGAAGAAACGTGGATCTACTCACTGGTAGCAGATCTACTTTCCTCGGGTATGATTAAACTGTTTTACCGATGGTTCCTCTGAATCCGTGTTCTTCCACCTACAAAATGAACAACGCCGTTACTTACCCCTCAGAAAGGGACAGAGGGGTCCTCTTTGGGGTAACCCTCCGGCGTGAGAATCAGTATCTTTGTGGAGAAGATAATAATGTGTGAGTCAGTGAATCTCAAGAGTATTGCTGAATCGCTGAATACTCTTGATTGTGTGACTGTGTGTTTTTTGTAACTGACTGTGAGTGAATATAATTCAATATGATTGAATGTGATATCACTGCTTGTAACTGTCAATGATTGAGTGTGAATGTGTCATCAAAGTGGAGTTGATGCTGTATTTATAGTGCTAGGGTTACCACCGGTTGGGCTCAACCTCGTTGGCTTCCTCCAATCGCACTGCGCCACGTGTCCTCTGGGACAACTGGCGCTTTCTCGTTGGTTGTAATCACGTGGTAACACATGTGTCATGCTGAGTTGTCGACCTTTCATTCGGCAGCTATCAACATCAGCATATTCTTTCTCCTTAAAAAGATACCTTCTGGAAGGTTGTCTGATGTGCACAATCAAGGTTGCCCTAATCCTGATTTGGATAAGGACGAGGTTGATTATGTGCACGTATGATATGCGCTCACCCTGAGGATGCGCGGGGTCTTCTCTTTATTCTCACGCGCAGATATTTCATGCGCAGATGTGATATGCACGAGCATGTGATATGCGCCGCGCGCTGATGCGCTGCGCGCATATGTGATGCGCGAGCATATGTGTGCCTGGGCATATGATGCCTGAGCATGTTTTGTATGCGCCATGCGCATAGGTTTTGGCTTTGTGCCTTCATAATGTCTTTATCTTGTGGGTTGACCCGCCTTGCTTGGTGTTGAGGCGGGTCAACCCACAAGATAAAGACATTATGAAGGCACAAAGCCAAAACCTATGCGCATGGCGCATACAAAACATGCTCAGGCATCATATGCCCAGGCACACATATGCTCGCGCATCACATATGCGCGCAGCGCATCAGCGCGCGGCGCATATCACATGCTCGTGCATATCACATCTGCGCATGAAATATCTGCGCGTGAGAATAAAGAGAAGACCCCGCGCATCCTCAGGGTGAGCGCATATCATACGTGCACATAATCAACCTCGTCCTTATCCAAATCAGGATTAGGGCAACCTTGATTGTGCACATCAGACAACCTTCCAGAAGGTATCTTTTTAAGGAGAAAGAATATGCTGATGTTGATAGCTGCCGAATGAAAGGTCGACAACTCAGCATGACACATGTGTTACCACGTGATTACAACCAACGAGAAAGCGCCAGGTGTCCCAGAGGACACGTGGCGCAGTGCGATTGGAGGAAGCCAACGAGGTTGAGCCCAGCCGGGTGGTAACCCTAGCACTATAAATACAGCATCAACTCCACTTTGATGACACATTCACACTCAATCATTGACAGTTACAAGCAGTGATATCACATTCAATCATATTAAATTATATTCACTCACAGTCAGTTACAGAAAACACACAGTCACACAATCAAGAGTATTCAGCGATTCAGCAATACTCTTGAGATTCACTGACTCACACATTATTATCTTCTCCACAAAGATACTGATTCTCACGCCGGAGGGTTACCCCAAAGAGGACCCCTCTGTCCCTTTCTGAGGGGTAAGTAACGGCGTTGTTCATTTTGTAGGTGGAAGAACACGGATTCAGAGGAACCATCGGTAAAACAGTTTAATCATACCCGAGGAAAGTAGATCTGCTACCAGTGAGTAGATCCACGTTTCTTCAGTTATCACGGGTGCAGTCATATTAATCTTCTCCGTCTTTGTGTTACGTGGGTTCCCAAGTGCACCGATGTAGTTTGCTAATATGGTAAACCCACCGTCTTTATTTCCTTTGAGTTGTGATGGATCGTAGGTGACTTCAGCTGCCACCGACGGTGAGTATTGACGGATCTCGTAGTCAGGGGTCGACTGGAGGACTTCATATTTAGGTGTTGCCACCGTGATTTTGCCGAAAACCATACCCATAGTTGATAATAGGTTTGCTAATTAATTATGCTGAGTTGCTAGCAGCCTAGCACGACCAACAAACATGTATTGTTGTTGAGTTTGGGGTTGAGAGGGTAAAGTGTAGAAAACATGTGAACAAGTGGTGAGGATTGATCAATGTTGTGTGGAGTTCATCGTACCACGTGAGTGTCTTTTTATTCTATGGGAGACGTATGGCTTTTGTTTTCACACAGCATATTTATATGAGAGGATTCTAGGCTAGTTTTTTTTAATGTTCTAGAGGCCTACTCTACTACCAATGTTCTAGAGGTCGTTACTAATTTGAGTTACCAAGGCCTACTCTACTACCAATGTTCTAGAGGTCGTTAACTTCAAAACAGGCGACTATGTACGAGTACTCCGTCTAGTAAGAAAGTATTCAAACCTGGTTAGTTATAAAAATATTAATTTTTGGAAAATCATATTTATGTCAAAAATCAGCCGGTCGCTATGGGCGGTGTAGAAAGGAGAAGGGGGGGGGGGGTGTTGAAGGGGCAGTTTTGGAAGTTAACACCGCATAGGGGCGTTCAAGGAGACCGAGTTGGGGGGGGGGGGGGTCTCATACGCACACACATATTAATTTATATATATAATGACGCAGTAAAAGGCGCTTTAAACCATACCGGGGCGTTATGGAGAAAACTTTCGATTATTACTTTCCTACTTGGCGATGCTGTGGAGGCGCTTTAATGCCCCTCCATAATGAACTTCCTTAGGCCACCCGTAGTAGGCATGGTGTTTGGGCGAAGTTGGGCGAGAACACCCCCCCCCCATCCCGGCGATTTTAGGGGCGATAGGGGGGCACAGGGTAATTGTTGCCGACGATATTTGTGTGAAATTAATAATTAAATAATAAAAGTGACCGTTGAACGGTCACTTGTGTTTAAAAAAAATAAATAAAGAACGTAATATAAATAGCAAACCAATTCAACAATTTTCAACATAGCATACACAAACTCAAATAAATACAATTTTCACCATTTCATACTTCTACACATTATCATTTTATACCATCTCAAAATGGATTCCTCGGATTCCCCGAACTCTTCCCACATTTGGGATCAAGTAATTAAGGAGAGTCAGAGAATTCATCAGATGCAACAACGAGCGTTGGAGGAGACCGAGAGATCATGAGCGCAATGCGGGCCGTCGCCAATAAGATAGTGTCTGGCTCTACTAGCTCTTCTTCGCCACGAAGGCGATCGTATATCCTTCGGGATCGTAACGAAGCGAACGATCGTTTGATGAAGGACTACTTCAACGACACACCTACATTTAACGACGTTACGTTTCAACGTCGTTTTCGGATGTCTAAGCGTTTATTTTTGCTCATCGTGGGAGATTTGGAGCGAGAGTATACGTATTTTCAACAAAAACCCGACGCAAGTGGATATTTAGGATTCACCGCCATCCAAAAGTGTATTTTGGCACTACGCATCCTTGCTTACGGCAACACGACCGACATCAATGACGAGTATTTAAAGATGGCTGAGAAAACGACGCGAGCTCGTTGGAGAATTTTTGCATCGGTAAAATTTAAATTGTTTATATTAATTATTTTTTTTAATAAAAATATTTTTTAATAATTTATTTGTATAGGAATAATACAATTATACGCTGGTCGTTATGTGAGGATTCCAACTTCAAACGACTTGACTCGCATATACGATGTACACGAAAGCAAACATTCTTTTCCCGAAATGATCGGGAGTATAGATTGCATGCATTGGGAGTGAGACAACTGTCCAACCGCATGGCGAGATCAATACACTCGTGGTGACCATGGAGTACCAACGATTAGTCTTCAAGCCATTTGTTCACACGACCTCTGGATTTGGTCGGCCTACTTCGGCTCCGTCGGGTCCAACAACGAAACGTTCTCAACGCATCGCCCGTGCTAGAGTATTACATCAGTCGTAGCATACCTGTCTTACCGTTTTATGCCAACGATACCTTCTATCATCACATATACTATTTGGGAGATGGGATATATCCAAAGTACTCAATCATCGTCAAAACGTTTCAAGATCCGATCGAAGAGAAAAGAGAATACTTTAAGAAGAAGCAAGAGTTCGCGCGAAAGGATGTTGAGAGGTTTTTCGGGGTTCTAAAAAAACGTTGGCATTATATGAAAAAAAAACCATGTCATGCATGGTCGATGACAAAAATGAGTGATGCCATGTATACGTGTATCATGTTGCATAATATGATTTTAGAAGACACTGCAAAGCAATATGTTTACACTATATACCAGGAAGCGTTCTAGAACAATTCCCTGAACCAACCGCAGAGCAACGTACGCAAAACATTCACGAGCTCACATCAAGTGAGATACATAACCAACTTAAGGCGGATTTGGTTCAACACGTGGGGCAAAGTCGTCCTGTTAAAGTAGAAGACAAGGACAAAGACGAGGACGAGAACGAAGACAAAGATGAAGACGGGACGAGGACGAAGACGAAGATAACGGATAGATTAGTATTTTTATGTGTATTTTTTATTTTATTTTTTGGTGTGTTTTTTTATTTTGATTATAATTTAATTATTTTATTTAGTTAATTTAATAAATTTTAATAACTTAAATGGTTTTTGTTTGTTTAGTTTAATTACAAAAATAAAATAATAAAAAATGGTGACGTCGCACTGAGGGGCTACAACACTATTAGACTATCCGTAGTGGGCAAAGACTTGGGGCGACTTGTGGGCGATAGGGGCTACAACCCCCCCCCCTCCCGAAATGTGGGCCGATAAAGGGAGGGCAAGAACCTTTTGTCGCTCTTCTCCTCTCTGCTTCTCTTTCTGATTATTATTATAATATTGATTGTGTGTGGATATATGTGTGTGTGTGTGTATATATATATATATATTAGGCTACAACACCATTACACCTCAAAAACAATTTGCTACCCTTTGCTGACTGGGTGTCACGTCTCGCAATTCGTCCAATTTATAGCCCCTCACTACACATAGTCTTACACCCCAAAAACAAATTCCTACTATTTGCTTACTGGGCGCCACGTGTTGCAATTCGCCCAATTTGTAGCCCCTTCACTACACATAGCCTTAGTGGTAACTCACTACCTTGAGGCGTTATGCGACATGTGTCATACATAGGGTATTATAACAAAAGTGGTGTAATGGTTGAAATCGTTACCCAATAATTAATTAATGCTTATAATTTAAATATTCGATTCGTTAGAGTTTATTAAGAATAGCGTGATTGGTTGGAGCGAGCGTGGAGGGCGATATGCACAAAACGCCCAAGCCCATAACCCTCCTCATAACGCCCCTGGAGAGCGTTGTTTGTGGCGCTATGAGTACCAATAACACCCCGCTTTACATGATTTTATAATCGTAAGCTACTGTTATTTATAATAAAAATACGTTAACATAAACATAAATTGAAGGACTCAATATTTAAGTACTAAAGAATCTTAAAAGTTAATACCGTAGACATATAATAATTTAATTATGGTGGGTACATTTGGTAAAACTGGCTGCTAGCTGTAGCTGGAAGCTGGTGGTTTGAAACTGGTAGCTAATAACTGTAGTTTTTTTAAATATATTTAGATTTAGATGTTTGACAGAGTCGCTGAAGCTTTTAATAAAATGTATAAAATTACTAAAATTGGCATAACTAAAAACAATAACAGTAAATGTCTTTATTTGAAAGATTATTTAAGTAAATTAAAATACTAAAAACTTGTAGCTCTTCTTAAACGCTACTAGTAGAAGCTTTAAACTTTAAGTTTTTTCTCCTAACAGAAAAGCTTTAAAGCTCCTTGAACCAAACGAGACTTTTTATTAAGTATGAGTTTTTTTTAAAGCTTAAAGCTTCTTGCCAAACATACCCGGTATGCCACAATATCTTCATGAAAAATAGTGAAGATCCAACAAAAATCAATGAAAGCAGTGAAAATATGACTTGACTGAGTTGTCCGAGTTTGACCAACTAGGTCCAACTCGAAGTTGAAGATTCCCTTGCTACTTTACCAAGTAGTGAGTACTCGGCCACCTAAAACAAATTCTACAACACAGCCTACTACCAACAAGTTAGATAACAGTTTGTATTTTGAAGAATAGAATATGCTTCAAATCTCTTAGTTGACATACATATGTTATATGAGTACATTTAAAGAACGTGAAATTCTGCTAAAAAACCAATTCAAGATATTTAGTTACTGTTAATATGAATATATATTAGATCTTTGGATTCATTGGAAAATTTTAATACAAAGGAAATATTTTGACTGAAATATCTCTCCAGGCTTAAAAATCTCCCCGAGCTTGGTTCGACATATTTACTCAAGCAATAAAATGATATGAATTATGACAAAGCAACTGGGATCATATATATGCTCTTCCTTAACAAAGAGGTAAATGTGCGAGTTGTTTAACTATATATATTGATAATATGATCATTATAGGAAACAATGATACGAAATGAAGATGTTAAAGACACATTTGTTCACATAATTCAAAATGATAACTTAGAAAAACTTAAGTACTTTCTTGGAATTGAGATATTAAAATAAAAAAATGAACTTTTATATGTCAAGAGAAATATATTCTTAACATTTTATCCGAGACAGGATTGATCGATTGTAAGCCTATTGACACTCAATGATCAGGCCCGTCCTTGAGAATGATAAAAAAAATTTAGGCCTCGTACGAAATAAAATTTGGGCCTCCTCATAATATAAACTAGTCAATTATATATCAAAACACCACAACTATATATATTACAATTTCAAATGCCTTTGTGCTTCAGGTGGTTGTACACCATGCTTTACAAGTATTTTGTGCAGACTTTAATTGTTCAAGGTGAAGTATGTTTTGTACTATACTGTGATTGGACCCCCTAAACCCACTACTCTGATCAAAAGCATTGTATCAAAGGGTTTCTATCCAATTCCCCAAACCCACCGCTTTATTATCCTCTCACCACACCACACCACACCACACCACACCACACCACCACCGATAATACTTTGACCGGTGTTGGTTCCTCGCGAAAAGTGTCTGCCTTTATGACTCGCCATCGTCTTCGCCTTATTATCCTTTTGCTCACAGTTTTTGGTCACAAGCACTAAAAATCAACAAGAAAAGATGATCGATTTTTCAAACAATCGAGGCTGCAACCAAGGTTCGTCACCATAAACACTAAAATTCGTGTTTACTTAGATACTCTTTTTGTATTTACTAATTGGTCGATCACATTTGTTGCAGAGTGGGCTGGAAAACCGTGCTAGCAAGTTCTTCTCGCGACTCAGTAGTGGCCTCAAATTTTCTATTAACCAGCTTTCTGATTTGTTTTCACCTTCGATTACAGCTTCAAATAACGAGCCTACAGGTAAAATCTCAATTTTATTTTGGATTACAAAGTTTACTTTGATGACTGCTATGGAATTAAACTTTGTGAATCACTTGGTTGTTTTATAGTGATTGTAGATGTTTGTGAACCACTTATTTATTAAAATTTGTGAATTTTTATTTGAGTTAGACCCCTACTTGCTTCTGTTTATTATGTAAAACTTACAAGTGGTTGTTTACTTAAATTGTCTTTTTCATATTTTTTGTGTTAAGTGATAAGTTTGTTCATCTTCTGCAACCAAAATTCAAGGATTTAGAGTGTTTGGAACAACGCACCAAGTGTGAGATTGTAAGTTGACATCAACTCTATACCTTTAATTGATCCTTTCATTATCACACTTTGAAGTCAAACGTTCTGCTTTTTATTAAGTCAAACGATGTGTATAGATGTATTGATTCATACTATTATGCAGATTCATGACAATTCAGGAAACTGTGAATCCGTCACTTAGAAATGTATTGACTTTCCTTTTCGTTGAGGTAGCAATGATGAATTGAACCCTTTCTTACGAAAGGTATAATGAAAATCACCAAACAATTTCTCGAATATGTTCCTTTCTACATATGGATTTTGGCATAATTTTACGTGACTTTAACTGACAGAATGTTTAAAAAAAGAAGCATAAGTCAACTACAAATCTACAATGCACCATAAAATGATTACATATAATTAACAAAGTTATATAATTTATGTGTTTTGAGATGCAAATTATTGCCATAAAGTTGCTACTTTTACTTTTTTCATGATATCCATTATTTTCAAGTTTTCAGTAGATGTTGAAATTTCATTCAATACTTTGATTTTGTAATCTTTTAATGTGAAACCACAGGAGTAAATTACTTCATTTATGTATTAGTGCAATATGCTTTGAAAGTTTGAATATGCTTTTGAATCAGGGGGCTTCTTTAATTATAATCTAATATTAAGGGTTTTTGTGCAGGTATTTGGAGGAGGAGATCCATGGTTGAAAAGGAACAAAAAAGTTACGATTCCAAACTCTGCAGTCACCCTTTCGCCTACAACACCAGCCAAAGACAATAAGAAAAGAAAGTGTAAGG
Organism: Bidens hawaiensis; assembly: GCF_021521415.1. Classification (NCBI taxonomy): domain Eukaryota; kingdom Viridiplantae; phylum Streptophyta; class Magnoliopsida; order Asterales; family Asteraceae; genus Bidens; species Bidens hawaiensis. Next base: position 12,115 of record NW_027497145.1, on the reverse strand, counting down.
ATACCACTTATAACTATATTCCCCTTTTAAAATTTTGAACCAAATACTTCCTAACTTATTTTTTAACATATGAATATGACGAGAATTACATTAATCAGACTTCAAAAACGGTCTGGGATTGCAAAATTGGAGGGAAAAACATATGCTGGAGGTGTGGCTGTGTGAAGGTGAGTTCTTCGTGTTTAGTGACTGAGTCATGGTGGTAGTGAGTGAGTCATGGTGCACTAGGTTAATTAAATATAATCTGTTTTTATTTCCTTAGGTAATCCTTCAAATAGAACCATTTGGATTTAATGAGAGGATGTCCTTTCTGTGCATTAGTTTTTTGAGCTATTGTGATTTTATTATTTTTGTAATATAATTTCCATAGGAGGATAGATGGACGTGTTGGAATATCGTATGCCCGAGACACGTAATTAGGTTAATGTGGCTAGTTGTGTTTGATCCAAGTCGGGTCATACCCAATAACGAGTTAGACACACACCAATTATGTATTTGTTGAGATATGATCTATAAAACAAATACAGAACACGACACATTCAGAAATCGGGTTTCTGAATATTTACTTGAAAGTGTTAGATAAATTAATTGGTTAATTTATTTATTCAAATAATTATTATTGGAATGATTATTTAACTATGTATTCTTTTATAAAATGGTTTATAAAAGATGGGGTGTTTATATATTTTATAAAATATAAAATATAAAATATTAAATAAAAAAAAAAAAAAAAAAAAAAAAAAAGGGTTATAATTGGGGCCGGTTTTGGGTGGGCCCCACACCCCATGTCTTGGTCAATATCATGTCATGGAAAAGGTTGAGTATGGGTAACTTAACCTAACATCATGGGCATATGAATGATGATAATAAATAATGATCAAGATACACCAAAAATAGATACACTTTTCAAGTAACCAAACACAACTCTTCCTTTCTTTCTTTCTTGCTTGTTTACGGCCAAAAGAAAAGGAAGGGCTCGGGTCTCGTTTTTTTCGTGTTCAAGCTTCCTAGCATAGCTCGGTGTGTGTTGGAGGCTCGGGGTATATTCCGTTTGAGGGTTTTCCTTTGAAAGTCTAGCATTCACATCATCATCTTCTTCAACCATCTACTAAACTCTTAAAGGGTTAAGAATGTAAGTGTTTACAAGCTTGATAGTTTAGCTTTTCCGTATCATTTGATCCTTGCTTCGGGTTTCTAGTAAATAGATTATTGGTAATCTTATAACATGAATAAACTAGGTTATTCATGAACATATACATATATAAACACATGGATACATATGTTTACTTTGTAAATATCACGCTTCCGCCTTAATTGTGACTAGTTAAATGGTTAACTAAGCTTGTTAATTTCATAGAAACCCAACAAATGGCATCAAGAGCCGGGATACGGGAAACTAAGCTTCGGGTTCTCGGTTTTATATTTTCCCCTTGAAAGATTTTATACAAAAAATTAACATGCATGATTTTTTTTTGTATTTAATCTTGTTATTGTTTTTGGCTTTGTTCAAAAAAAAAAAAAAAAAAAAAAAAATTAAAACCGAGAAAATGGGCCGAAGCCCAATTCGGGTGAATTTGGGCCGAAGCCCACTTTAACATGGTTATTGGGCTAACCGGAAATTAAAGGGAAAAGCTATATGGGCCGAAGCCCATTTTTGGTTAAATGGGCCGAGCCCATGAGTTTTTTAATTGGGCCGAAGCCCATGTGTTTTGCACATGTGGGCCGAAGCCCATAATCACGTTATTGGGTCAAGCCCAAATTGGGTTGGGCTAGGCCCGATAAAGCCAAGGGGTTTTGGAACGGGTTCCTAAGACATAACGGGTTATGTTTGTTAATACTAGACCGAGCCGTAGACCAAGTGGATGTTTGTTTGTGGTTGATGTTGTGATTGTAGTTAATTATTCAAGTTTCGGTTTGTAATAATTAATTAGGGGCAATTTTGTAATTTTGTAATTATTTATTCATATGGGTATGTAATAAATAGGTTATTTGTAATATCTTTATTTTATAGAAAAATGTATTAGGACATTTGTTTTGTAAAATAAAGAAGATTGCAAAATTGGAAGTTTGGGCCTAATTGGGCCGGGTATGGTAATAATGGGTCTCACAAGCCCATTAAGGGATTCAAGCCCAAAAGGACCTAAGCCCACCAATGAGCCCAAATGGAAGCTTATGGAAGCTAAGGCCCAAGTTCAAGCCCAGTGGATCACAACGGGGTTGAAGAAGATGCTCGAAGCATTTGGATGCGGGATCGAGTGGGAGCTACAACATCCATGTGTCATGTGTCCCTTAGGATTGGACCTAAGACACACACTTGTTTCGGCTAACAAGTGTGGTCTAATTTAGTGGCTCGTGCCTAGTATAATTGTGTATGCTTGTTAATTGATTGTTTGATTGTGTGGTTGTTAGATATTAGGATATCAACTTCGTCACATAGAATTAATTAACAAAGCATAAAACGGGTTCTAATAATTATCGGTAATTACGTGACACATAGTTTAATAAAATGGATTTATTAACTAGCCGTCTCACGCCCATAATAAAATGGCTTTATTATAAATTAGAATTTTGAAAAATGGTTTCAAAATATCATGTTACTAAATGCATGTTAGAACATGATTTAAAGTTTTATAACTAGAATTATTAAAACTAAAAATCCCTTTTAAAATTAAGGATAATAAGTTAAACACCATCCTTTTGTATAACGCTTAACATATTAGTAAGCTCTTAGTGGGAAAAAGGTCACCTAACCGCGTAGAGTAAATTAATATGTTGAGGTAATATTGGCATATAAATGGGAAAAAGGTCACCTAACCGTTTGTATGTTAATATTACAAGTTGATACAAGTAGGACGACTTAAATTAGAACCATGTGAAGAGGGTCACCCAAGCATGGGGTCTAATAGGTGTTGATGGGATAAACATGCCGACACGAAATATGATTTCGAACCGGTCCCATAAACTCTAGAAGTTGCAAAAGGGTTTGCAATTGTTATGAATAACTACCTTGATAAACCGACAATGGGAAAAAGGTCACCTAACCGGAGTCGGGTTTATCGTTGGATTCTAGATTTTAATTATTAATTATATTTGGTATATATATATAAAAGGGTATTAATAATTAAAAAGGTAAAACACTAAAATGAACTTAATTAAAATTCTGCAGATGGCCGCACACGTCGACGACAACATAATCCCTAACGTCCAAAATGTCTCTCTCCGATCTATTCTCGCTAAAGACCGTCTTAACCACAATAACTTTTCGGATTGGTTCCGAAATTTAAGGATTGTTCTAAAACAAGAAAAATTATATCATGTTTTGGAAACACCTATCCCCGAAGAACCGGAAGAGGGTAGTGAGGTCGAATATATGAATTGGGTCAAACTTACGGAAGATTCCATTCAAGTGTCATGCCTCATGTTGGCGACTATGGTTCCCGAAATCCAAAAGGATTTCGAAAACCATAATGCGTACGACATGATTACTCAACTTAAGGAAATGTTCCTTAAGCAATCAAGAGTTGAAAGGTTCGAAACGGTTCGAGCCTTGCATGCATGTAGAATGGATGATAATCAACCAGTTTCAACTTATGTACTTAAGATGAAAAGTTACATTGATCGCCTCGCCAAGCTCAATTGTCCCATCTCAAAAGAGTTAGCAACGGATTTGATCCTTAACTCTTTGTCGAAAAGGTTCGACACTTTCGTATTAAATTATAACATGAACGGGTGGGACAAAACCATTGGAGAACTTCACTCAATGCTTAAAACAGCCGAGGCGAGCATGGGCAAAAGGGTTTTACCCATGTTTGCGATCAATGAAGGTAGATCCAAGAATCGATCTCAACCCAATCTTAAGGCTAAGGTAGCCAAAAGAAAGGGTCCTCCTATGCATCTAGGGTAAGGGCAAATCACCGGTTATGGCAAAGAAACAAAAGGTTATGGAACCGAGGGGTCATAAGGATGATCCTTGTTTTGGTTGTGGGGAGACCGGACACTGGAAACGCAATTGCCCGGTCTACCTAAAAGAGCTAAAAGACAAGAGAATGCGGCGCATACCTCGGGTAATGTCTTTATGATTAATGTTGAGCTAAATCTTATTTCTTCTAACACATGGGTATTGGATACCGGATGTGGAACTCATATTTGCAATTGGTTGCAGGGGTTCAAAAAGAATGAAGACTTAAAGAAGGGCGAAGTGAATCTTTTCATGGGCAACGGTGCAAGGGTGCACGTGGTCGCTAGAGGAGACTTCACTTTATCGCTTCCAAGTGGTTTGGAAGTTGTTTTGAGAAATGTTTTGTATGCTCCTAGTTTTGACTAGGAACATTATTTCTGTGCACCTTCTTAGACAATGTAATTTTGATTTTTAAATTTGTAAGATCAGAAATGCATGTATCATCTAATGGTATCTTTTATTTTAAAGCTGTACCAAACAACGGGTATTTAATGAATTGGTTCATGATAATACCTTAAATAGCTCATTATATCAAACTTCTACTAAAAGACTCAAAAAGGATTTGAGTGATTCCTACATTTGGCATTGTCGCCTTGGACACATAACAAAGAATCGTATATAATACTCTCCAAAAGAAAGGTCTTTTGAAAACAAACGAGTTAGGTTCGTTTGATGAGTGTGAATCTTGTATTCAAGGCAAGATGACCAAAGAGCCTTTCAAAGGTACAAATGAAAGGGCTAAGGATTTGTTAGGTATAATACATACGGATGTATGCGGACCTTTCAAGCCAACTAGTAGGAATAGTGAAAGGTACTTCATTACCTTTACCGACGATTTTAGTCGATATGGGTATGTTTATCTAATGAAACACAAACATGAAGCCTTTGAAATGTTCAAAGAATTTCAAAATGAAGTACAAAATCAGCTCGACCGAACAATCAAGGTACTCCGCTCCGATAGAGGAGGCGAATACCTAAGTGAAGCTTTTCAAAGTCATCTTAGAGATTGTGGATTATTTCACAGCTCACTCCTCCTGGAACTCCTCAACATAACGGAGTATCCGAAAGGAGGAATCGAACTCTGTTGGACATGGTTCGATCAATGATGGCACGAAGCTCACTACCAGCCATCATTTTGGGGATATGCGCTACTCACAGCGGCTCGTATTTTGAATATGGCCCCGACCAAAAAGGTGGATCGAATACCCTATGAAGTGTGGCATGGAAAGGTTCCATCCTTTTCATATTTAAGGGTATGGGGATGCATAGTTTATGTTAAACGTGACACCCCAAATAAACTTGAGGCTCGATCCATCAGGTGTATCTTCATAGGATACCCAAAGGATGATATAGGATATATATTCTATGATCCTAGTGAACAAAAAGTGTTTGTTTCACGCAAAGGATACTTCTTAGAAACTAGGTTCCTTATGGAAGGACCTAGTGAAAAGAGAGTGGAACTTGAAGAGGTTCAAGAATCACTGGATGATACACAGTTGGTCGATACTAGCTTTCAACACGAGGATGTTGAAGATGATCAAATGGTTGATCATACACACGTTGCTCGCAGATCTAATAGGATTAGTCGACCTCCCAAGAAATATGGATTTCTTGTGGATGATTGTTACTTGGTCGATTCGGATGAACCGATCTCCTACAAAGATGCTATGTCACAATCTGATTGTGACAAGTGGCTTGAAGCCATGAGCGCCGAGATGCAATCCATGCACGATAACCAAGTTTGGGAATTGGTTGATCGTCCACTTAACTCCAAACTGGTTGGATGTAAGTGGGTCTTCAAAAGGAAGACCGATATGCATGGAAATTTAGATACTTACAAAGCACGACTTGTAGCAAAAGGTTTCACGCAAACTCAAGGGATTGATTATGATGAAACCTTCTCGCCGGTCGCGATGCTTAAGTCGATCAGGATATTATTTGCCATTGCAGCTCATTTTGATTATGAGATATGGCAAATGGATGTCAAGACCGCTTTTCTAAATGGATATCTTGAGGAAGATGTCCATATGGTTCAGCTGAAGGTTTTGTCGATCCATCTAATCCAGATAAAGTTTGTAAGTTAAAGAAATCAATCTACGGGTTGAAACAAGCATCACGAATGTGGAATCATCGTTTTAATGAAGAAATCAAAGCGTTTGGTTTCGTCCAAAACGGTGATGAGGCGTGTGTGTATAAATGGGCTAGTGGGAGTATAATCATTTTCCTTATTTTGTATGTCGATGATATACTTTTATTTGGAAATGATATACCAAGTATGGAAAACGTTAAAGCGTGGTTAAGTAGTCGTTTCTCAATTAAGGATCTTGGAGAAGCGACATATATCTTGGGAATAAAGGTCTATAGGGATAGACAAAGGAAATTGATCGGACTCAATCAAAGTGCGTACATTGATAAAATCCTGAAAAGGTTCAGGATGGAAAACTCTAAGAAAGGTTTGGTACCTATTCCTAGAGGAACCGTGTTGAGCTCATCCCAAAGTCCTAGCTCTAAGGAAGAGCAGGATAGGATGAAGCATGTTCCTTATGCTTCGGCAATAGGATCTATTATGTATGCAATGATGTGCACCAGACCGGACGTCTCGTATGCTTTAAGCATAACGAGTAGATACCAGCACAACCCAGGTGACAGTCATTGGATGGCTGTCAAGAATATATTAAAATACCTTAGAAGGACTAAGGATATGTTTTTAATATATGGGTCTGGTGAGGAGGAACTCGTCGTAAAGGGTTACGTGGATGCGAGTTTCCAAACTGACCGAGATGATTCACGGTCACAGTCGGGATATGTCTTCATTTTGAATGGAGGCGCTGTCTCTTGGAAGAGTTCGAAGCAGGATGTTGTCGCGTTATCCACTACAGAATCTGAGTACATCGCCGCTTCAATGGCAGCCCAAGAGGCTGCATGGATGAAAAAGTTCATCATGGATCTAGGGATTATCTCTACCATTCAGGAGCCCCTAGAGATATTCTGTGACAATGAGGGTGCTATTGCACAGATTAAGGAGCCTCGTGCTCATCAGAAAACGAGGCACATTGAGCGCAGATTCAACTACATAAGGGATGAAGTTGAAAAGAGAAAGATATGTATTCATAAAGTTCATACCGATCAAAATATTGCGGACCCACTCACGAAGCTCCTCGATAGGCCAAAGCATGAGGGTCATGTTTGTGCATTAGGACTTCGGTATTCTAGTGAGTGGATTTAATCTGTATTTAGTGTTTATATAAGAACGAATGTAATGGGTATCTCATGAAAATTAATTATATTTTAATTATTAAATGAGTTATGTCTATATTTGCATGTTAATCCATGAATGACTTATGTTGTTCTAACGTCCGTAGTCGATCATGCTTGTGGGAACAAGTATGAAGGTAAGACTATTATGAACCCGGATTGGTTGATATTCATGTGATGAATATAAGGCATAGGTTTGCCACCAAGGTTCATAGATATTTGTGGGATACAAATATTGGACATGATCCGCTCTCAAGGATCACTGCATAGAGTTAGTGCAACTGATCATAAGTAATCCTTGAGTAAAGGCGAGTATCATTGTGTCCTTTGACCTGAGATGCATATTGGATCTGTTTTTTTTCATCAAGTCTGATAACTTGACTCTCTTCTTTGTTTTTCGGTAACACGATGACGTAAAGAAAGAGCTCAGATATCATATCGAGATGTCAACAAGGATGTATGCAGTCAAGATGGGATTTGTTCCTCTTATGTGTTGAGAGTTTAGATGTCTAAGGCCTGTTAAGTTAAATCAATGAGAGAATGATCAATCTGTGTCTCTTCGATTTGACAGGACATCTAGCAACAAAGGGATGTAATGATAAGACTTACCTATATCATATCAAGTATGGACTTGAAGGGGATGATGTTATTGAATTGCACTAGTCAAACACACTAGGGATGGTGAACTGTTGTTAGGCGGTATTCACCATTAGCGTTAACTACCTATGAGTCTCGTGCAAGTGGGAGATTGTTGGAATATCGTATGCCCGAGACACGTAATTAGGTTAATGTGGCTAGTTGTGTTTGATCCAAGTCGGGTCATACCCAATAACGAGTTAGACACACACCAATTATGTATTTGTTGAGAATATGATCTATAAAACAAATACAGAACACGACACATTCAGAAATCGGGTTTCTGAATATTTACTTGAAAGTGTTAGATAAATTAATTGGTTAATTTAATTATTCAAATAATTATTATTGGAATGATTATTTAACTATGTATTCTTTTATAAAATGGTTTATAAAAGATGGGGTGTTTATATATTTTATAAAATATAAAATATAAAATATTAAATAAAAAAAAAAAAAAAAAAAAAAAAAAAGGGTTATAATTGGGGCCGGTTTTGGGTGGGCCCCACACCCCATGTCTTGGTCAATATCATGTCATGAAAAGGTTGAGTTATGGGTAACTTAAACCTAACATCTATGGGCATATGAATGATGATAATAAATAATGATCAAGATACACCAAAAATAGATACACTTTTCAAGTAACCAAACACAACTCTTCCTTTCTTTCTTTCTTGCTTGTTTACGGCCAAAGAAAAGGAAGGGCTCGGGTCTCGTTTTTTTCGTGTTCAAGCTTCCTAGCATAGCTCGGTGTGTGTTGGAGGCTCGGGGTATATTCCGTTGAGGGTTTTCCTTTGAAAGTCTAGCATTCACATCATCATCTTCTTCAACCATCTACTAAACTCTTAAAGGGTTAAGAATGTAAGTGTTTACAAGCTTGATAGTTTAGCTTTTCCGTATCATTTGATCCTTGCTTCGGGTTTCTAGTAAATAGATTATTGGTAATCTTATAACATGAATAAACTAGGTTATTCATGAACATATACATATATAAACACATGGATACATATGTTTACTTTGTAACATATCACGCTTCCGCCTTAATTGTGACTAGTTAAATGGTTAACTAAGCTTGTTAATTTCATAGAAACCCAACAGGACGGGACTGGTACTCTGGTAATAGGTGTGTCAAAAAATGTTTGTATTGAAATGGGTCATGTTTTAGTACAGGTCAAAATTAGGTTCCTTGGGCTGGCTTCATTAAGGTGTAAAGTAACCTAGCCGAGATTGAGTTGGACTAGGCTCGAGCTAGAGGTCCTAATAATTGTTTAAAACATCATGTTGTGCTTATAGTTTATTAGGTTCCTAGCCGAGATTGAGTCGGGCTATGCTTCAGCTAGAGGTCCTAATAATTGGTTAAAACATCATAGTTGTGCTTATAGTTTATTAGGTTCCTACATTTGTAAATCTGATTTCATAATTTTTTTGCAGATCCAGGATCAAAGAAACAGAGGCCGTTTTTTTGCAGATCCAGGATCAAAGAAATAGAGGCCGTAGAACCTCATACACAACCGCCCGCCTCTTTGACAACACCATAATGCAAACTTTTTTGGCAAGTATTAGCATGTGTTAAATACCAAACCAACAATCTTTTGTAACACTTAAAGACACCCCCGCCGCAACGCGGCGGGTCAATTAACTAGTATGGATACAATTGTTTATGAAATAAACGAAATAATATAGTGTATCAAAAATGATCAAACTTAAGCGAATTTTGAGGCACTTCTGGCGTATTGCTAAAGCAAAGCTCTCAATCAAGTCTTTATAGTCCATACCTTCTAAAATAAACGAAAAAATATAGTGTATCAAAATGATCGGTTTTGTGCACTTACTATAGTAAAACAAAAAGGAAAACAAAAAAGTATAAAAAAAATATATCCATAAAGATGTGGACGCGTGTTTGATCCGTTAAAAACATTTCAAAAATTATTAAAAGAATTAGTTGAATTTAAGTTTAATAAAACAAAATATCTTTTATGATATATAAGATTTGTGTTGTTTTATTGTAAATCCAGTTATAAGATCTTTTTATCATATATAACTTTGTTATCTATTTTTGAAAAAAGTGAAACACCCAACAAACTATGTGGTCAAAGTGCAAACTAATCAAGTATAATAGGCAGCAAAAAACGTGGTTTGTTCACTATCAGTTTCTAAACTACATATAGGTTTAGGATGATTGGGTTTGAGCCTCATATAATCACTCATGTCATATATAAAAGTTAGAAAAAACCTTTGGGCCTATTTGAGCTTTTGAGCCTCGTGCCTTTGCACGGGCTGCACAGCCCAAAAACCGGCCCTGTCAATGATGGTAAATCATTAACTCCATATGCTAGAAGAAGAATAATTAATAAACAAAAAAAAGATACCAATGCTTGGTCGGCAAAATGTTATACCCTCTCGCTTACTCATCTAGATATTGCTTATCGCCGTTGGGGTAGTCAGCAAGTTTATGCTTAAACCGACCTCAAGTAACTCACATAATGGAAGCCATATGGATGGCTATCAGATACCTCAAAGCGGCAACGGGTCATGGGTTCACTTTCAACCAAATAAATATCTAAAGGTCCAAGTGTATATCAATGCAAACTAAGTATGAAATAAAGAAGATTAAAGATGAACATCATGATACTACTCTAGTTGGTAGTAATCTAGTTACGTGGAGAAGCAAAAAACGAAAGGTGACAACATTATCCATTACAGAAGCTGAATTCTGAGGGATTGCAAGAGGCAAGGAGGAGGAACTACGAATACATAAACTTCTAACTAAGATCGGTTTCCCTAGACCAAAGTTGGTGGGATGCGTGATAACAAAACTGCAATACAAATTTTAGAGAATCTTGTTCACCACGAGTCCACGACCGTAAAACATTTATGACGGTTGATTGGCACATTATCAATTAAACCTTGATGCATGGATTCTAGAGCTGTCGTGCTCAATCGGAAGAACAATTAACAAATATGTTAACAAAAGTTGTTATCGGAAAAATCTCTAATGATGTTGAGCATCGGAGATACTATTACTTAACTTGAACGGGAGTACACGTCATTTCCTATTTCACCTTGAGGACTGTTGCTCGTATATCAACATTAATTCCAACAAGTTATTTCTTGATTGTATTTCCTTATTTTAGCCTTTGGCTTTCTACTATTTTAAAGTACATTTCTCTTTGTAATTAATATCAAATATCAATATAAGACATAATTCTTCCAATTGAAAATACTTTTAACTTACTAAATGTCGTTACTTTTCTTTCTTTTTTGATTAAAAAAACTTTCACTTTGCAGAATAAATCGTCACTTATCTGTGATATGTTGGTGAACATGTTGTCAATATTCCATCAGTTAATCATCAATTGATAGTCCGCGCACTTGTAGTATTACTCAAGCTCGGATCTTCATTGGACCTTCACTGACAGATTATCGACAGTTCTTTCTCCGAGACATATCATTACAAGAACCTATTATGATTATTATAGACTAAGGCGAATCTGATGAACAATTAGAGACTAACACTCACACAAAATCACAGAATCATCTCGATGGGAAATTTAAAAGTCCAACTTGATTGCAACACCTTACTGATCAAGTATTCGTTCTAATACTATATAGCAGCTTCACAAAGATAATAGGCTCGATCAACCAATAACTTTTTAAATAGTTAAAATTAACAAAGGTCGAATTAAAGTTATAACCATGTTGCTGTTAACAACTCGTACGAAAGTTGCAGTTCACATTCACAAATTAAGACTTTTCTTTTTGCATAAAAAAAAGGTTGTAGCTATGCATGAAAGGTTCAGTGTCTTTTGAGAAAGGCGTACGGACATATATGAAGACTGGAGATCTTGTTTTAACTAGTCAAATGAACACCATGACCATTAACAGCTTGATCTATCAAAAATTGGATTATGAAAAGTTATATAATAGATAATTTAGCTTGGATGCTATTGAATTATTATGTTTGTAGACTTTCATAACTAGAATTATCTTATTGTAATCTCAAGAAAATATCATTCATCAATAATATTGTTTCAATTCTCTTTCATTATTCAATTATAATATGATCATGATTATGAGAACATGTAATACAAGAAACTAAAGAATTACAAAAGTGAGTAGCATATAAAAATATTAAGTATACTCGATCAAATATAGCATTTAGGTTATATAAGAAGAAAAGAGAGTCTTTAACAAGAGTGTGATGAACCTGTTTTGAAGCTCTTATCATATCATATTCATCATCCTTAGTCTCGCATAACACGATCT